>NC_079135.1:60701112-61004142 GCF_945859705.1 Episyrphus balteatus
CACTGGGGGGTGACACCCGAATGCTACCAAGATGTAATGGGCCATGGTATAAAAAGACAAGGTATGATCATTAGAGCCGCCATCTTACAAAATGGGGTAGTAAGGTTTTGACGTTTGGCATTTGGCAAAGTCAAAAGCAACAACAATTTCAAAGACAAATTTGTTTACAACAACAATTTCAATGGGCTGGGCTGTCAAAACCTTAAGTAGCCATAAGTTTTGACAGTTCTCGATACTGAGTTTTTTCTAATGATCATACCTTCTCTTTTTATACCATGGTAATGGGCCTTATAGATTGCGGAGTATTGACAAAAAGTAATATCGAGGTAGATAGAGCATTACTAAAGAACAATTTTTTTCTTAGATTAGAAAAGTGGAGAAAGAGATGCAAAATGTCAGCTAAAATTTAGCTCGATCTACGTACTAGGCTTTATGTTATATTTTAAATTTAATTTTATAAGATTCAGTAAAAACTATAAAAACAACGTAAAATTTTCTTGTTAAAAGAACAAAAAGAATTCTTACAATGGTTTTAAAATCCAAACCAAGCATGCAATTTACAGCCCTATTCTGCTGTCCACGGGGGGAATAATCTCTAAATATTCACCAATTACCATTCTTCTTCAATATGCATAAAAAATGTTGCGGATCTGTTACTTTTGATTGTAAAAATTAGTTCACCATCTTTAAAAATTAAGCAAAATGTCAATTCTCATAAATTTTTAAGTATATTTGTTAATATTTAACAGATTGTTTTTATTTTTTGTATGCAAAGAAAAACAAAAAAATATTTGTTCTTTCAATTTACTTCGTCGCCAATTTTTTTTAAATTGACGTTCACGTACGTCAAATTTAGAGGTGAGTAATTCCATGTGAAAAGAATATACGAAAAATACCTATGTCATAAAATCTTTTTGTGTCATTTTTTACCGGTTCCTTAGCTCAAAATATGAACTTCTGTATATAAATAATCCCCCAAAAAATTAGCAAGTGAGTAGAATGAATTAATTCCGTAAGTCACTCAATTTTTGAGAGTAAAAAAAAACATGATCTTAAACTACTTTTTTGCATATTTCTTTCGACTTTATACATAATTGAATAAATGTTTTTTTGCATTTGTAGGGTGATATTTAGATAACTTAGGCGACAAGAATTGATAACGGTATTTTGTAGAAGAGTTCAATACAATTATTTTTTTTTTTCTATTTTTCCCTCGTTTAGGCGGGAGGGGCAAATTTCTAAAATATGACGTAAAATACTAAAAAAATTATTAAAAATCAACGGCAATACTTACAGTTATAATTGATATCTTTCTGAAAAGCCAGAATTGTACACTTAATTCTAGTTTTTAAATCAAAAATTATTTCAATAAATTTTTCTCGAAATAATCAACTTCAAAGTCAAAATTTGGGGAAAAAAGTTTTAAAAAAACACATTAAATACTATTTTTGCCAAGACTGTCATTTTAAATATGAAATTAATCAATGAAATAAACTGCCTCAATCAATTTCTTATCAAATACTGAAAACCAGATGCTTCTATGCCTTCTAGTTTTTGAGAAAATTGAAAATAAGAAAATTATCTTTTTATCAGATTTTCATTTTTTTGACTATTTTCGCTAATATTAACAGCTTTTTAACTTTAAAGTATCATGCCTGTCCCCCTTCACGGGTTCTCAGGATTTTAACTTCCTTTTTGGGTCCTCTGTCCCGCTTCTCTTAGGCATTTTGAAATTGGTCCTTAGAATCTCGCGATTTTTTTTTATAAAAATGGTAAAGGTATGAAGTACAAAGGTACAAAGTTTCTTTTGGATTCGAAAAAAAATTTTGAATTCTGAAGAAAATTTGCCTACACCCAAACTTGCACCCACCCCAAATCCTATAAAAGTGAGCCCAAGCCGGGGGTTGCAAGAGGGCATACTGCTTGCATGCATTATGTTTGTGTAAACACGAAAACAGCTAAAAAAAAAACAAACCTGATAAAAAGATAATTTTCTTATTTTCAATTTTCTCAAAAACTTCTATGCAAGCATCTGGTTTTCAGTATTTGATAAGAAATGGATTGAGGCAGTTTATTTCATTGATTAATTTCATATTTAAAATGACAGTCTTGGCAAAAATAGTATTTAATATGTTTTTTTAAAACTTTTTTCCCCAAATTTTGACTTTGAAGTTGATTATTTCGAGAAAAATTAATTGAAATAATTTGATTTAAAAACTAGAATTAAGTGTACAATTCTGGCTTTTCAGAAAGATATCAATTATAACTGTAGGTATTGCCGTTGATTTTTAATAATTTTTTTAAGTATTTTACGTCATATTTTAGAAAATTGCCCCTCCCGCCTAAACGAGGGGAGATAGACCCCACCTCGGTGCCGTGAAATAACGCCGAGCGAAATAACGCCGAATTCCAAAATTCGGCGTTATTTCACTTTACAAAAGCGAAATAACGCCGAATTTCAACATTCGGCCTTATTGCACTTTGTCAAAGTGAAATAACGCCGAGTCCCAACTGAGAAATAAGGCCGAATGTTAGAAAAGTCAGCATAAGACCAGACGCAAGTTAACCGGTATGTTACCCTTTTTCTTATTTTCAAAGGCATATAAGTCCCAAATTTATTTGGGCACAATGGCTCCCATACCAATTTGGGACTTATGTCCATCCCATCGAGGTATAGGTTCCAAAAAAGTTTTGGCTCTTATTTCTTATATGCCTCTTAATTATTCATTAACCTAGATAAGTTTCAAGATGTGATAAAAATGTGGCGCAGGGACATAAGACCCAAGGACATAACGCCCACTCTTTATTTTTGGGAGTTATGTTCCACTTGAGTGGGACGACATTTAATTTAAGAATTATATCCCACTTGAGTGAGACATTAGCCCAACATATTTTTTATTTAACTGGGACATAAGCCCCACACTTTTCGAAATATAAAATAATAATGTAGAATAACTTTTGTTCTATTTTATTCGCGTTTTGTTTCAGATTCTTTAAATGAAAAAGAAACTTTGAATACAACCAACCTCGCATGATAAGCGCGGGTCATTTTGAAAATTATCTCGCAAATAGGGCGGTCATCACAATACAAAGATAAGAAACGAATAAATCCCACCTGTTTTAATTGGTGGAAGGCAAAGCGGAAAAAAATTTGCTTACATGAGAATATATTTGATTTTCGGAACCCAAACGCGAAGCGGAAAAAAATTTTGCCCACGGGAGAATCAATTTTGAGGTGTGAAAATAAAAATTCGCGCGAATTTTTATTTTCACACCTCAAAATTGATTCTCCCGTGGGCAAAATTTTTTTCCGCTTCGCGTTTGGGTTCCGAAAATTAAATATATTCTCATGTAAGCAAATTTTTTTCCGCTTCGCGTTTGCTAAGTTATAACACAAACAGGACTTAGGCGTATAAATAGTGAAGTATGTTTGTAGGCTGGGGACATGCTGTCCTGCTTTGGATACACTATTGGATAGGCGTATGTGCCAATAGGGGGGACATAAGTGCAAAATCGAATTTTGTAACTATCCCAAATCCAGTTGGGAAATAATTTTATAATTTGTGAATTCTTCGTTAGTGAGACATAACGTCCATCTTTTATTTGTGGGTCTTATGTCCAACCTGAGTTTGACAATTAATTTGGAACTTATGTCTCACTCAATTGGGACTTAAGTCCACAAATATTAAGTGGCTGTTATGTCCATGGGCCTTATATCCCTTTGCCAAGAATATGGCATTTCAATACCAAACTGACTACAGGTGGTTACATTGCAATTTTTCCTAAGCTCCACTTAGCAGGATTTCCCTCACCGAAAAAGTGAAATAATGCCGAATCGGCGTTATTTCACTTTGTCATTGTGAAATAAGCCCGAATGTTGAAATTCGGCCTTATTTCGCTTTTGAAAGTGAAATAACGCCGAATTTTGGAATTCGGCGTTATTTCGCTCGACGTTATTTCACGGCACCCCCCACCTCCCATAGAAAAAAAAATAATTGTATTGAACTCCTCTACAAAATACTGTTATCAATTCTTGCCGCCTAAGTTATCGTACTCGTGCCGAACCTCATTATCGTTTTATGTAAAAATTTGAATCATCAAAATGAAAAATTGCAAAAAAACAGCTTAAAAGTGAAAAAATCATCACGAAACTATTTTTATTGATCTTCATAATTTTTTACTTCAAAAACAGTTTTGAAAAAAAAAAATTAAAAAATGGTTTTCTTAGAAAAAAAATAAAATGTGTTTTTCACCTTTTTTGTAATAGATCAGCTTAAAATGGACTAATTTCATTTTTAATAACGGTTTTGGAAAGGTCTAAATATCACCCTACAAATGCAAGCAAAAAAACATTAATTCAATTATGTATAAAGTCTCAAGAAATATGCAAAAAAGTAATTTAAGATCATGTTTTTTTTACTCTCAAAAATTGAGTGACTTAGGGAATTAATTCATTCTACTCACTTGCTAATTTTTTTGGGGGATTATTTATATACAAAAGTTCATATTTTGAGCTAAGGAACCGGTTAAAAATGACACAAAAAGATTTTATGACATAGGTATTTTTCGTATATTCTTTTCACATGGAATTACTCAGGTATGATAATGCAGTTTACCCGATAAATAGCAGGATGGGAAGGTAGAGTTAAAGTGAATCGAATGAGTGAATCGGATCTGAGATTCACGTGAATAGCAGAATTTTTAAAGGTTTTTATATACCTACCTATACAAATTTTAAAAATAAAAAATTGGTAGGTATGCCATTTAAAAATATATATTAATCGACACATAAAACAAAATTTCATTGATTTTTTATTTTCTTTTTGAAAATTTTCCTTAGCTACTTAAAAAAAAATAAAAAAATCGGTTGTATTCGATTTTTGGGATTCCAAATTTGCTTATGGTAAAGAGCAAGTAAAAAATCTTAATATTAAAGAAAAGTGGAATTTCATTTATCTTACTGTTTTTCATTCATACAATCGTTTGTTTTGAAAAAGAATACAATGTCGTTTTATAAAAAAAAAAATATTATTGTAAACTAAACCTTCTATTTCCGCGTAGGTATTGATTAATATGAATTCAAACGGTTCTTAAAATATTCAGAAATCAATTTATTTTTCAGAGTTTTGGTGGGTAATAATTCCAAAAATAAAAATAGGTGCAATAAATTCCCATCCAGTGTAACAGATTCCCACTTGAAGTGTAATAAATTCCCATGTGGAGCAGATTCCCGTGGAATTATTTCCCTGCACCATTTTTACACTAAAAAAAAAACAAATTTTGATTTTTAACAGGTTGGTAATTTGAAAAAAGTTTTTTGTCATAATTTTTGAACTAAGGGTGGGCTAACGAAAAAAGTAATCTTAGTTGTTGGAATTACCGTGGTTAGATGAGAAAAAGTGTAAAAAGGACAATTTTTACACTAAAATAAAAACAAATTTTAATTTTTAAGAGGTTGGTATTTTGAATAAAGTTTTTTGCAGTGATAATTTTTAAACTAAGGGTGAGCTAACGAAAAAAGTGATGTAATTTGTTAGGTTTGGAATGGTTAACTGAGAAAAAGTGTAAAATGGACAATTTTTACACCGAAAAAAGCTAATTTTGATTTTTAACAGGTTGGTAAATTGAAACAAGTTTTTTGTCATAATTTTTGAACTAAGGGTGGGCTAACGAAAAAAAGTAATTTTATTTATTGGAATTACTATGATTAATTGAGAAAAAGTGTAAAAAGGACAATTTATACACCGAAAAAACAAAATTTTATTTTTAAAGGTTGGTAATTGAAAAAAGATTTTTGTCATAATTAACGACAAAAAAAAAATGATGAGATTACTTGGAATTACCATGGTTAATTGAGAAAAAGTGGAAAAATGACAATTTTTACACTAAAAAAGAAGCCATTTTTCATTTTTAAGTGGTTGGTAATTCGAATAAAGTTTTTTAGTCATAATTTTTGAACTAAGGCTAAGGGTGAGCTAACGAAAAAAGTGATGTAATTTGTTAGATTAGGAATTTGGGCTTGCGAAAAAAAGTAATGTAATTTATTGGAATTACCATGGAATTGAGAAAAAGTGTTAAAACGACAATTTTTACACTGAAAAAAAGTGTGGATTTTTAAGACCTTGGTAATTTGAAACAAAGCTTTTTTTGTCATAATTTTTTAAGTAAGGGTGGTCTAACAAAAAAAAGTAATGTAATTTGTGGGAATTACCAAGCTTAGTTCAGAAAGGTCTAAAAAGTTCTATTCGTGTACACTGAGGGAAAAGCCACCATAAAACAACATGAAATCAATGAAAACCACATTGATTTAACTATAATTCGGAATGATTTTGCGTTGAAGATGAACATTTTAAAATCAACGTGGAAAATAGGTTCATTTTTGATGGTTTCGCATCTTAAAGTCACATAAATCAAAGTAGTTCAACTTTGAAACAACTACGTTTCAACTTCAATTTATTTTTTCCCACAGTGTACTGAAAATAAATCACTTCGCACACATTCTAGATTGGTTGTTACTTTTGAAAATTTACTAAGCTTGAACCTTGATAATTTGAAACTTCATAATAATAGTTTTTTTATAGTAACGGAAACCTTAAGGGGGGGGGGTGGTACCACCACATAAACGACTCAACGTTTATAAATTGGTAGATAACTTTCACATATGTAAAGATAATTGAATGAAATAAATTTCATTATTTAGTTAATAAACAGGGCTTAATATATTTGACCTTATAATTTCTAAATTTGAGCAATTTTAATTTAGAGAGTGTAAAAGGCGATCATTTTGGTCGTTATTTTAGTACGACCTATTTGTTTTGAGCTTGTTTCTTAGTCAGACTAAAAATTTTATTTTTTTTTTATTCTATTTTGGAATGAGATTGAATCAAACTGCAGAGAAAAGCTATTTTAAAAACAAAAAAATTGTTATTTTTAACATTAATATTAATCGGAACTGATGCTATTTTGCTATTGCATTATGATTCATTTTAATGATTGTATGTTTTCAGTATTCTTTCATTGCATTAACTTCGTTATCGGTTTTACTAATTTTTTATTTTTTTTTATATGTCTTTATTCTTAAGATAGATTTCAACACTTTTTTTAATTTCAATTCTTATAACAATAAATCATTATAATCAATTGTCGTTATAATCACGAAAGAACCCGTATCTATATCAAAACCTGTACACATACCTAAACTTTCATCCGCTTTCATCAACATATTTTAAGAACTGATAAATCACCATCCAACCAAACTGTTTTGGCGACAATATCCCGTTATCAGGCAAGAGTACGATAACTTAGGCAGTGAAAAATAATAACGAAATTTTGTCAACAAGCATTTTGCACTATAAAGGGGGGTCTGTCTCCCCCCGTTTAGGCGGGAGGGGCAATTTTCTAAAATATGACGAAAAATAAAAAAAATTATTCAAAAACAACGGCAACACTTACAGTTGTAAATGATACTTTTATCAAAAGCCAGAATTGCACACTTAATTCTAATTTTTTTATCAAGTTATTTCAATCAATGGTTTTCGAAATTTGTGAAAAAAAAGTTTGAAAAAACACATTGAATACAATTTTTATCATGACTGTAACATTAAATATGAAATTAATAGATGAAATAAGCTGCCTTAATGAATATCTAATTAAATACTGAAAACCGTATGCTTCTATGCCTTCTAGTTTTTGAGAAAATTAAAAATATAAAATTTACTTTTTCATCAGATTTTCATGTTCTTGGCTATTTTCGCCAATATTAACAGCTTTTTAACTTTGAAGTATCATGCCTGGCCCGCTTTGAGGGCTCTAAAGATTTAAACTCCATTTTGTATCCTCTGTCCCGCTCAGACAACCTCGTTGCTTCGCTTAGGCCATTAAATTGGTCCTAAGAATCTCGCGATATTTTTAAAAAGAATACTTAAAAATAAATAAAAATGGTAGAAGTATGAAATTCAAGGCATATCAAAGTGAGATGCCTTAGGGGGGGGCATGATGCCCCCTGCAACCCCCCTGCTTGGGCACACTATAGGATTTGGGGTGGGGTCAAGGTTAGGCATGTACAAAGTTTCTTTGGGATTTGAAGAAACTTTTAAATTTTGAAAGAAAACCAATTCTTAAAAATTAATAAGGACGCGGTATGAGTATGAAGTTCAAGGCGTTTCAAAGTGAAATGGGTAACCCCCCTGCTTGGGCACACAATAGGATTTGGGGTGGGGTCAAATTTCTTTTGAATTCGAAAAAACTTTTAAATTCTGAAGAAAATTTGCCTACACCCAAACTCGCACCCACCCCAAATCCTATAATAGTGTGTCCAAGCAGGGGGGTTGCAAGGGGGCATACTGCTTGCAAGCATTATAGACCGAGAGCCCACAGCAGATTTTGGGAGTTTATGGATAACCGAATATGGGTCATATGTATGTGTAGGTAATAGCGTCCTGATGAAGAATTCAAAAGTCTTACAGGTTTATTCCACGGCATTCTATGGTTTATGGGGAGTTGAAAAATGCATTTTTCCCGATTTTTGTGTCGAGTATATAACCACTTAAATTCATATAGAGCCGATAGAGGGCGATACCTTGATTCTAAAAAGTTCGGTCCCAGACGTTAAGATGTTAAAACGTCTGGCACTAATTTATTTTTTATCTGGAGGTAGTGGTGATTTTTTAAGAGTTACCACCAAACGGTTATACATCTTGCAAAAAATAATATTCTGACTTTTGTATGAAAATCGCTAATTCGCGAATCTTAAAGGACGTCTGGCAAGGGTAATGCCGCGAATAAAACGTCTGGGACCGAACTTTTTGGAATCAAGGTATCGCCCTCTATCGGCTCTATATGAAATAAAGTGGTTATACAGGGTGATTCAGGAGTAATGTGCCAAAAAGCTAGAGCGTGTAGGTAAGGTCAAGACAAGAAAAAAATCGTATGGGAGGGGAGGTCTATTCCCCCTCGTTTAGTCGGGAGAGGCAATTTAAAAAAAAAAATGACTTATTTTGGAAATAAAATTATTAAAAATCCACGGTTGTACTTACAATAACGTGCTATACCTTTTTGTAAAGCCAAAACCCTAGTCTTTTACAAAAATTTAAAACTAAAGCCATTTCATAGCACATTTTTTGAAAAATTAATGTTTAAAATCAGAATTTTGAAAAAAAAAAAATGAAAAACAAATTTCAAACTAATTTTTTTTCAAAATTGTATGTAATTAAGTACTAATTAAGTTTTTAAAATTCAATGCTCTTATTTATTTTTAAACAAAAACAGAAAACCAAATTCAAAAATATCTTGTCATTTTTGAGAAATTAACAAAAAACCAAAACTACTTTTTTCTAAAAAACCTCTTTATTTTCTGTTTTAACGTAGCTGGACTTGTTGATAAATTAATTTATGAAACATTAAACATTCGCCAATTATTTTTTAAACTTTCAGACTTAAATAAGGATACAATAAAGTGATACAGTATTGGATTAACCCTGAATTGATCAACTTTTTTCATTGATAACACATGAAAACTTACCTGAGAATTTTTTCTTACTATGTCTGGGGTGCTCGCCGCCCATGGATTCTAGCTTTAAGGGCTTCCAATTTTCAATTTTGATTTTAAACATTAATTTTTCAAAAACTGTGCTATAAAATGGCTTTGTTTAAATTTTTTGTAAAAGACTAGGGTTTTGGCTTTACAAAAAGGTATAGCACGTTATTGTAAGTACAACCGTTGATTTTTAATAATTTTTTTTTCCAAAATAAATCAATTTTTTTTTTAAATTGCCCCTCCCGGCTAGACGAGACCCCCCCTCCCAAACGATTTTTTTCTTGTCTTGACCTAACCTACACGCTCTAGCTTTTTGGCACATTACTCCTGAATCACCCTATATACTCGACACAAAAATCGGAAAAATGCATTTTTCAACTACCCCTAAACCAAAGAATGCCGTGAAATAAACCTGCCAGACTTTCGAATTCATTATCAGGACGTTATTGCCTACACATAAATATGACCTATTTTCGGTTATACCTCCACTCACAAAATCTGCTCTGGGCTCTTAGGGCCATTTTTTTCACTCGGAGTTGAACATAACTTGAGAATTTTTAATATAAAAATTCTCAAGTAATGTTCAACTCCAAGTGAAAAAAATGGCCCTTAGACTAAACACGAAACACGAAAAAAACTAAAAAATCTAAAAAAATACAAATTTGATAAAAAGGAAGTTTTTTAATTTTCAATTTTCTTAAATACTAGAAGACATAGAAGCATATGGTTTTCAGAATTCGGTAAGAAGTTAATTGAGGCAGATAATTTCATCGATTAATTTCATATTTAAATTTACAGTCTTGGTAAAAATAGTATTAAATGTGTTTTTTTAAACTTTTTTTCCCAAATTTTGACTTTGAAGTTTATTATTTCGAGAATATTTAATTAAAATAATTTGATTTAAAAATTAGAATTAAGTGTTCAATTCTGGCTTTTGAAAAAGGTATCATTTATAACTGTAAGTGTTGCCGTTGTTTTTTAATTTATTTTTTTATTTTTCGTCATATTTTAGATAATTGCCCCTCCCGCCTAAACGGGAGGAGATGTGGTCTATCTCACCCTCCCATAGTAAAATTGATAACGGTACAAAATACCGTTATCAATTCTTGCCGCCTTAAGGCTTGGCCACACCGGAGGGTACGCGGTAGAGGTACGGGTAACGGTACGGGTACTTGTATGGAAAAAATTCCAAACTGACACATCAACGTTCGGGTGTGGAATTTTTTTAATACAAATATCGTTGCCGCTACCCGTACCGCTACCGCGTACCCTTCGGTGTGGCCAAGCCTTTAGTTATCATACTATCCCCCGTTATCATCACCCAACATTAACATTCATTCAGAAAAATAAATGAACAAAAATAAATGGGTAGGAATTTTTAGTACATTCACAATTCATTCACTTATTTGGAATCATTTTTGGTGATGAATGTCTGAACCTTCAGAAAATGTTTGCTGGGGCATGAGCAGAGATACCCTGTGTATCTCTGAGCATGAGCAACCACACCAATACACATTCAACCGTAGTTTCATCTCGGTTTGTGGAGTGTGTGGAGTTTACACTAAGCGAAACGCCCACACGAAGCTTATCTGGACAGCATATTTCTTTTGATCCATCCGCCAATTATAGTTCTGCCTTAAGGCCATGTGCGAATTGCGTTAAAATGTTGGTTAAATTTTCTACCACGATTAATTTTTTTTTTGCTGTGCGAATTGGGTTAAAATGTGTTAAATAGGACTTTTTTTGGCACTTCTTTGATTGAAATTCCCTCAAGATAAAACAAAATTACCCCAAAATATGGTTTTTCTTATATTCATTTATTTATTTTTTTATCAAAACCCAGTTAAAAATATATAAAGTTAAATATTCTAGTATGAAAATGAAAGAACTTCTCAATTTCACACACTTTTTGTATTTGTATCGATAAATTTCCACTTTATTACGATCAAAAAGAAATTTATTAATTCAGTCTTCGAACAATAATTTATAGTTCACCAGCTGCCAACAAAATAGAAACATAATAAATAAAAAACAAAAAATTCGTACATTTTCAATTTTTCAAGATAAATACTAATTTTGGGAAGTTCTTTGTATTAATACTTTTAAAGTAATTTCAAATCTATCTTGATCTTTCGAAATCTATCTTGAGAAACGTCAAATTTTAACCACTAATGTCAAATTTTACCCTGCTCCGCATCTGGGTAAATTTTAACAGATTTTTTTCACCACGCTAGTGTCAAAATTTAACCAAACGTCAAATTTTAACCAACATTTTAACGCAATTCGCACACGGCCTAAGAATAAGAAGTACAGTGTACAGGAATGGGTGTATATCATTTTTATAGTGTAGAATAGCGTGGAAAAAAAACTGTCAAAAATAAATCCAAAGCTGTCATTCGAGCTCTTCTGGTGTGTGATAGAATTATAACCAAAGTTTAATTCAAATTCAAAAATCCTTTAAAATCATTCTTTAACACAAGGTGTGTTTTTTATTACAACCGGTCTTAACTGGACAAAAAAAATACAGTCTGGGCTAAGCAATATACATGTTAAATACAACAACACCTTAGCCCGTCGGGCTTAGCTCTATAGCCCGGAGAATTCTCTGGGCTTAACTTTTTCAACAGATTAAAGTCTGTGCTACCAAATAATTTTTTTCATAAATTGTTTAGAATTTGTTTAAAAACATCAAAACTGATGTTTGGAATAACAATTATTTTTTAAACTATTTGTTTAACAATTAGTTAAACTTTTTTTCCCAAAAACACCCAAGAAAACCCAAAAGCGAACAATATTACAACTCTAAATATTTTTGTTTCAGCTGATTTCGGAACATTTAATAGGTATATGCAGTGCTGCCAATTTTTAAAGTCAAGCCCGGTGGCGTTTTTTTTTGTCCAGTTAAGCCCGGTGGTAATAAAAAACACACCTACAATTGCAAAAACTTTTATAGAATTAAATAGTGAGAAAATAAGTCTTATAGCCTTTTCACACCAAGCCAAAAACGCGGTTTTTGCGAAAAACCCCAAAAACCTATATCAAAAACACAAGTTTTTCCATACATTTTTCATAAACCACAAGTTTTCGTAAAACACAAGTTTTTGATTAAACTCGCCAAAAACCTGAAAATGAAAACATTCAACTCCAAACGAAATAACCAAACAAACCTTTTGAGGAATTCAGCAACAATTCAGCAGACAAAAAAAAAAAGAACTGACAGCAGACAAAAAAAAAAAAGAACTGACAGGCAAAGATAACAAGTTGTTGTTGATTTTATTTTGATAATATTAATCAAATTTCTTTTTTTATTTCTTTCAATTATAGAAAATGGCAGAGCAGAAAAAATAAACAAAAAAAAAATATGTGGAGGACCGAAGATGAAGAGTTCCTGTTGGAACTTTGGGCTGAAAAGGAGCCACAGCTCAAGGGCAGCCGGTCATATTTACATCAAAATGTCTAAAGAATTTGGGGGCGGCCAATATATTATTCTCAGGAAGAAATTTAAATGAAACTACACAATTTAACGACCAAATAAATAAAATTATATTTAAATTGTCAGAGTTCATTTTATTTGATCAATTTTGTGAGCTCAAGCTGATTTAAACAACAAAAATTAAATCCCATCGAAAACTTGACATTTGGATGTCAAAAATTTTTAAACGTCAAACAAAAACCTGTAAATTTGTGGTGTGAACGCTTTTCAGGTTTTTGAAAACTTTTTGCCATAAACCGCGTTTTTGGCTTGGTGTGAAAAGGCTATTAGTTAATAAAAAGAAAATAAAACAAGTAAAACAATAGTGGATTGCTGTGTAACATTGTGCAAAGGCTATTTTCATAACCATTCAGAGATCCTTTCCTTTCACAGGTGAATACACTTTATTTATATAAATAGATTATAGTAGAATAATTTAGAATTGGTTTCTGGTAGAATTAAGCATAAAAATAATAAAATTTGTTAAAATTAAAGTGTACTTTTTTCTTGGATTTTGTCAATCCACAGCTGTCAAATTGAAAATCTCAAACACAGGGGTGTATTTATTTTTGTTTGGTAATGGTAAGGCGCTGCAACAACCGGGTGCCCTTATTTGAAATTATTCTTTCCATTTGTTTTTTTTTCTCGTTAGCCAAAGTTTTATGTGAAAAAGAGTATATAAATTGTTTTTTTAGACCAAAAATTGAGGCACTCAGCGATAAAACGGCCTAGCCCCAAAAATTTCGATTTAAGAAAAACGGGTTTAAAGAAAATCATATTTTCAGGGCTTCTTTTTTAATGGCTTTTAATAGTTATAGAAAAATATTATTTAATTCTTAGTTTGTACTTTTTTTTTTTAGTTAGGAGTATTGGCTATACTACTGGGCTAAGGTCTGATATTCTTTTTTATTCTGAAAATACATTTGTTATACCTAGTTAAGGCAATTTTGACTGTGAAGTCAAAATGGCTTCCACTAGAGTGACAAGAGTTTTTGGCTCTAATTATAACTCTAAATAATACTATTTAATGGGAATGTATTTTTATATTATCAATTGTTCTATTGCGGTTCGATCTGTGTACTCAGCTTAATTTTTTGGAAAATGTGGGTTAGGCCGTTTTGGAGCTGAACTCCTCAATTAAGGTTTTCTGCATCATTTTTTAAGTTTTCCAGAAATACGTTTGAAAATTTAAATTTTCACTTTTGTACTTTTACACTTTTAAGCCAATGTATTTAATGCTTAAATGCCAATATTTTATTTTTTTATTTTTAAAAAACCATAAACGTTTAAAAAAAAAATGTCACGTACATAAAACGTTGCGCCTTGCGAGCAACCATCTTCAGCACTGCTTCCTGGCTCCTGGTTCAATGCATATATGTGTTTGTGTAACTAACACTACTTTGTAAAAATTAAAAAAATACCGCACTGGCACTGGTTTCTTCAAACACCCATTCCTGTACTTCTTATTCTTAGCGGAGTTTACACTAAGCGCCCACACAAAGCTTGTCTGGTTAGCTGCCATTTTTTTTGTTCAAGCTTTTTCTTCTTTTATTTGCCATCGTTGCCACATGAGTTTATATAATAATTACACATCGTTGCCACATGAGTTTATATAATAATATAATATAATAATAATACGTTAATTGTATTATTATTTTATAGGTAATTGAACTTAAATGAAAACAAAACGAAACGCGAATCTAATTAATTAATTATTTTATAAAACAAACAAACGAAACCACCTGCGTACAGCGCGACTTTATGAAAATTAATTTTAATGATGCAAATGACAACTGTCAAACAATGAGCGCGTTCGATGAAATAAAAAACTTGCAAACATACAACAAAATTATTCTGTATCCCGTAGCTCAGTGTGATGGGGTGGGTTCAGACTTTTTGATACACTTTATTAATCCGTCCGATTAATAAAATGTATCAAACAACAATAAAAAAAAATTACACAACAATAAAAAATATGATCTCAATGGAAATGAAATAAAAGTAAACACAGGGTGTTACTTCTACTTACTAGGGTGGGCGCCAGGAAACTTTTTTAGTGGAAGTTTACCAAAACCAGACCTAAACTGAGAAGTAATCTTCAAAATTTGAAAATAAAAGATATGAATTTATTTCCTAATTGAAATTTTATAAATTTTTTTTTTTTTTTAAGATCAGAGAAATTTTGGCAGTGCCTGGGCTACAACTCTGTATTTTTTCAAAAACAAAAAAAATACAAAAATGAATTAAGAATGATGAAAAATGAAATGTAGAAAAATAAAAGCAAACAAAAGCAAAAGTAAAATTAACAATTTCTTTTTATGCCAAAAAGACACAAAGGAAAACTACTTTGGGAAAGATCCCGAAAGACAACGGCAAAACTAAACGGTCGCGAGTCCCGCAAAATATCGGTTACAAATTAATCCCACTTTAGGGCCCCTCAAAATAACGAAATTTAACCAACTAATATTTTCACAAATAAAACCAAATACTTATCTCAACAATTGAATCCTTTTTCCTGGTATTTTGTCCCCAGCAAATTTCCTCCCTCTATATGACTCTATCGGACCCCCTCCGAATAAATATCTTCCTCCAAGATTTTATCAGAAAAATACTTGTCCCCAATCTGGACCAGAGATCCAAATGAGTATGTTCGAACCTGTTCGAACAATTTCAATTTTTTAAAATGATCGTTCGTGCTCGATCGTTTTCTCTCTATACTCGTTAATCATCTTACTCATACTCATAAACAAAAATACTCACAAACAAACCATACAAATTGTTTGAACTCATGAGTATACTCGAAATTACTCGTAAACAGATTGACTGTTCATAAACACTATACTCTGTCCGATAAAAATTGGCAGTACAGGCCTTATGGGAGAGCTTTTTTAAAATCAGTGGGACCTATCAGTTGCCAAACGAAAAATATGCCCCTGAAAAACACAAAAAACCACAGGCGCGCCATGGCATTGTTGTTGTAATTTCTTTACCAAGCGACGTACATCCCCCTATGACCGATCTGCCACACGATCTGTGGCAGAATGAAACTCAATCATCAAAGTTGCTTTTTAAAACTATTCACAATACATAAGAGTTACCATTGGTAGACTTCCTTCATAAACTACTCCCTTTTCTATTATTTTTTTGAAAGAGCTTTCAGGATTAATGCTTTTTTCAAGCTTTTAAAACGGAAAAAAGCATACGTGTTGAAGTGGTGCTGGGGCTGTTTTTTTTTTTATTTTGTGTATGTAGGAAAACGGTTAATGTCAATATTTTAACACGCATTTCAACATTTTAACAGGTAAAATTTGTTACGCATTCGTGGGGTTGGGCTGTGTCTTATATGAGAGAATTTTTGTTTGTTATTGTGGTGTAAAAAGAAAAAATTAATTTGTTTTATTCGTTTTTGTGAAATTTTACCGCCAAGATGGTAACGCTGGTACCTTTTCGAAACATTTTTTCTGGATAGTATGGCATCGCTGTGTGAGCTTTTTGATGTGATAGACATATCCAGAAGGCGTGAAGCAGAGTGAGATGCAAATGTCCTATCTTCC
Organism: Episyrphus balteatus; assembly: GCF_945859705.1. Taxonomy (NCBI): domain Eukaryota; kingdom Metazoa; phylum Arthropoda; class Insecta; order Diptera; family Syrphidae; genus Episyrphus; species Episyrphus balteatus. The sequence goes on from NC_079135.1 coordinate 60,717,674, forward strand.
CTGTACTGCCAATTTTTATCGGACAGAGTATAGGCTTTACTCGAAATGATCGGAAGTGATCGAAGTGTTCGAACGTGATCGAAAAATCATGAACAGTTTGAACAATGAAAACAACCACTTCCAATTTCTACGTCCTATAGGTACCTGTTGCATATTTTTTTTTATTTAGGTTTTGAGAGTTGGTTGTTTGCGGTACAACTGCAATTAAAACAGGTTATTTTAATTTTACAATTGTGGTTTTAGAAAGGGATTTTCAATGACTGAGTAAATAAAAAAGTAATTAGTCGTTAGGTAACAATAGCTGTGTTTTTTTGGCATTGATATCCGTATCCGCAGTTGGCGTTTACATGCCGATACGAATAGAAGCTAATCCAAACTGCGGATAGAATTTTGAAGAAGTGTATAAGTTTACATTTCCCTTTCTCTTGGTGCGTCCATATACATTTTTGCCCCGTGTTGATATTTGGGAAATCCTACTGCGAATAGCTTTGCCAGAAAAACACGCCTAATACAAATGGGGTGAGGAATGCCCAGTTAATTTGTGCAGGTAGGTGCGTAGTAGAAACACATGGTATAAAAAGAAAAGGTATGATCATTAGAAAAAACTCAGTATCGAGAACTGTCAAAACAAATGGCTACTTAAGGTTTTGACAGTTCCCATTGAAATTGTTGTTGTAAACAAATTTGCCTTGGAAATTGTTGTTGCTTTTGACTTTGCCAAATATTAAACGTCAAAACCTTATTACACCCCCATATGGGGGTAAGCCTTGTCGTGGCGGATGGGCTTACGGTGACTACTACTATGAAGCTTAGAGCTATGCGATCGCGAAACTTGTTTTCGCAGAAGGGCCTCCCATGGTCGACAGGTCGAAGCGGAGTAGGCTGTTGCTACTAATTACCCCCCCAACGAAGGAGTGTTCCCACCAAGGCACTTCCAACAAATGACGGTAGCGGAAGAATTCTTTTTTAGAATCAACGGTAGCGTCACCAGTTCCAGTAAGGCCGAACTACTTGGTGAACACCTTATATGAGCTACTCAGACATACTCAGAGCACAGGTCTATAAGGAGCGGCTTAGCCAACCTCTCGTCCTTGGAGTCATCAAAGGGCCTGGCCCTCCAGGTTGGGGGCTTCTGCCGTCGGGGTAACTGCCCGACCAGAAGTAGGATGGAGTTATGGAACGACGACAAGCCTCGGAAACGGACGGATTTACTGATGACGACCCTAGCAAACGAAATAAGGACAACGAATTTCGAATCTGCACGAGGAATGTTAGGTCCCTTAACAGACCTCGTGCAGCCGAACAACTAGCGGAGGCCCTCGACTGCTATAAGGCAGATATAACTGCCATCCAAGAAATGCGATGGGAAGGGCCGGGCAAGAGAAAATTGAAGACCCACGATATCTACTACGGCGACTGCAACCGGCAACAGGGCACATTTGGATGTGGATTTGTCATCGGAGGCAGACTCAGGCAGAACGTCCTGAGTTTTATCTGTGTCAACGAGCGCCTCACCACGATCCGCATAAAGGCTAAATTCACCAACATAAGCCTGATATGTGCTCACGCCCCCACGGAAGAGAAAGACGATACCACCAAAGATAATTTCTACGAGCTCCTCGAAAAAACCTACGAGCAAATCCCAAGCTACGACATTAAAATTGTCCTGGGTGATTTTAATGCAAAGCTAGGAAGAGAAGATATCTTTGGAAGCACAGTCGGAAAGCATAGCCTGCACGACAACACATCCGATAACGGATTCAGGCTAGTCGACTTTGCTGCGGGGCAAAATGTTGTCATAGCAAGTACGCGTTTCCCGCATCTCAAGATTCATAAAGGGACATGGAAATCTCCAGATCAATCCACCATCAACCAGATTGACCATATTGCGATCGACGCTAGACACTCCTCCAGTATTATGGACGTCCGAACGTTCCGAGGAGCCAACATTGACTCTGACCACTACCTGGTTGTAGCCAATGTACGGATGCGGATTTCCAGACCATCGCCAACACAAGGAAATACTGTGAGGAAGTTTAACGTCGGACGACTACAATCGCAAGAGATTGCCAGGTCCTATTCCGATCGCGTCTCGAATAACCTCTTAAGAAGTCCTACGCCGCCAGCAGCAAGTATAGATAACCAGTGGCAGCACTGCCAAGAAGCCATTAGAGATGCCGCCTCTGAAGTGCTGGGTTTCACAAGGCCACCACAACGAAACCCCTGGTTTGATGATGAATGCCGGCAAGCACATGCAGCTAAACAGAAAGCATACAAAGCGGCGCTGCACAGAAGGACCAGAGCTGCCAATGAGCTCTACAAGCGGAAAAGAACAGAGGAACATCGGCTTCTCAGGAGAAAAAAGAGGCAACACGAGAAAGAAGCGATCGTGGAAATAGAGGGATGCTATAACAGGAATGAAGTTCGTAAGTTTTACCAGAAGGTAAAAAGAACATCTCAGGGGTATAAACCTAGAACTGAAGCCTGTAAAGACCAACAGGGAAACATCGTAGTAGAGACGCAAGCGATGCTGAGAATATGGAAAGATCACTTCTGCAATCTCTACAATGGCGATGATGAAGCCAACCCCGCCCAAAGACAGATTGCACCATTCAATATCGACGATGAAGGCCAACATTTCCGTCCCCCCGACCTGGAAGAAGTGAAGGCAGTCATATCCAAGCTTAAGTCAAACAAAGCCGCTGGAGCTGACGGCCTTGCTGCCGAACTATTTAAAGCAGCAGGAGATGACCTGGTTAGGAGTATGCACCAGCTCATCTGCCGAATATGGTCGGAAGAAAGCATGCCCACAGAATGGAATCTCAGCATCGTGTGCCCGATCCTTAAGAAAGGAGACCCTCTAACCTGCGCCAACTACAGAGGAATCAGTCTCCTTAACATCGCATATAAGATCCTCTCTGCCGTACTATGTGAACGTCTGAAGCCGTTCGTCAACAACCTGATAGGTCCTTATCAGTGTGGCTTTAGACCAGGAAAGTCCACCATCGATCAAATATTCACATTACGACAGATCTTGAAAAAAACCCAGGAACAACAAATCGATACCCACCACCTGTTCATCGATTTTAAAGCCGCGTATGACAGTATATACAGAGATGAATTGTATAGAGCTATGTCTAGTTTTGGCATCCCTGCAAAGCTCGTCCGGCTGTGCAGGATGACGATGGAGAATGCACGCTGCTCCGTCAGAGTCGGTAAAGACCTAACCGAAGCATTTGATGTCGAAAAAGGTTTTAGACAAGGAGACGCACTGTCATGCGATTTTTTTAACATCGTTCTTGAAAGAATTATACAGAACTCAAACGTCAACACCAGAGGCACAATCTTTCAAAAGTCCGTTCAGCTGCTTGCATATGCCGACGATATTGACATAATCGGAAGAACTCAGCGTGATGTCAATGGCGCTTTTGTAAGCATTGAAACGGAAGCGGCAAAAATGGGTTTAAGGGTCAATGAGGGCAAAACCAAGTATATGCTGTCGTCAAAAAAGGACACACAACACCGACGCATTGGACAAAACGTCACCATCGACAGCCATAACTTCGAGGTAGTAAAGGACTTCGTCTACCTAGGCTCCGCTATAAACACGGACAACAACATCAGCGCTGAAATCAAACGGAGAATCACTCTTGCCAACCGCTGCTACTTTGGTTTGAAAAGGCAATTGACCAGCAAAGCCCTCTCTCGAGCAACTAAGGTGTCCCTATACAAGACCCTAATCATCCCAGTCCTGCTATATGGTGCAGAAGCATGGACTTTAACGAAGGCGGATGAAAACATCTTGGACTGTTTCGAGAGAAAAGTTCTTCGTGCGATTTTTGGTCCCGTGTGTATTGATGGTGATTGGAGAAGAAGGTATAACAACGAGCTTTACGGGTTGTACAAGGACGCTAACTTAGCCAAGAGAGTGAAGGTGCAGCGCCTGAGATGGCTAGGTCACGTGGAGCGCATGGACAACAATGCTCCGGCCCGGAAAGTTTTCGACTCCAATCCAGAGGGACGGCGCAGTAGAGGAAAACCTCGTCTGAGGTGGCGCAACCAAGTGGAAGGGGACCTCAATCAACTTGGCGTGCGCAACTGGAAGCAGCGAGCTAAGGATAGAGCTGGCTGGCGAAGCTTGTTGGTTGAGGCCCAAATCCACAGCGGATTGTAGCCGCCTTACGGCGCTGGTCACCCTAAGTAAGTAAGTAAGTAACCTTATTACACCATTTTGTAAGATGGCGGCTCTAATGATCATACCTTGTCTTTTTATACCATGGTAGAAACATATCCCTAAAAAATATGCAATAATGCGATTTGGGATGATTGTTTTTAAAACAAATTACTATTTTTTCGGGTAGTATATTGGGGAAATTACAAATCAGCATGAAAGGGTTAAAGGGAAAGTTATGAATGAAATATTTTAGTTCAAAAGCTGATTTCTTGCGAGAACAATATTTAAACAGTAATCTTCTGAGTTCATTTAAAAAAGTAATAGTTTTATAAAAAAACAATGGAAGAACAAAGTATTAGCTTAAGTCTTAATAATAATATATTTTCTATTTGCGACAAAAGAAACTGCCGAAGTAAGGTATGGGGGACTTTTAACGAAATTAAAAAATCAAAATGGTGATACTATACCAAACTTTGTGGCATGCAGATCGTGCAAAAAAGTGATGAAAAATTTTAAAACAACGACGAACCTTTTGAGGCACACATGTTTTAAAGAAACCTTGCTAAATATAAACAAAGAAGTGATTGTGTCGATGGCCGATAAGAAAGCAGTTTTTGATGTGTCCGTGAAGCTGTGTATTGAAGATATTAGACCGTTTTCTACTGTAGAAGGCTATGGAATGCAGGCATTTATTAAAGAGTGTATAAAAATCGGTGCTAAATACGGAGAACATGTTAACGTGAAAGACATGCTTCCCACTGGAACAACCATAAGCAACAATATAAAAAATTAAAAGACAAATTAGTGGAAATAGTCAAAACAGAACTCGGTTTATTAAAAACTTTTCGGCAACAACAGATTTGTGGACTGACATTTTGGAAAATTCAGAAAATTTAATTTAAAAAATAATTTAATTTTATACAAAGTAAAACATTATTTATGTCGTTTTCGATTGGAAACACTCAAGGATTCACTCATTCTAAAATCCAATAAAACAGTTTGAATCGCTTCTACTCAATTTTGTTTTTTTTTGTTTGTGTTCGTTTTTATTTGAAATTCAAAATGTCAAATATGGCATAGGATTTGAAAAATAATTTATATTAAAAAAAAATTGTGCCTAATGTTCAACAAATTAATGTGGAATTCGTTTTTTAAACGTTTTTAAAATATTTTAAAAGCATAATTGAATTGTTTGAAAGTAAATTAACAAATTAATTTCAAAAAATAAAAAAAAAGTGAATGAAAAACAATAAAAACATGATTGAGGGTTTCTTTGACATGTGAGTATATATGTATTAGTGCTTTTTGATTGGATTCTGTTTTGAAATCGAGAAGAGAATTTCTCTTCTCAGAAGCGTTCTGTCTGTCAGTTTTGTGCGAAGAAAACACTTTCAGAAGGCTTCTGAATGATTCCGGACGCTTCCGGAGAGCCAATCGAAAACGCCATTAGTGAATTTGTTTTATCGCGAAATTAAAATGTCATTCAAAAGTGCGACATTTTTATATCCCCCGTGCAATAAAATGCAATTATTGTCCCCAACTGAAAGCACTGAAATATATCATTACTTAAAGTCAATAGTTCCTGCTACTGCTGCGGCATCTGAAGATATTTTGGACGAACAACCAACAACTAGTTCCAGGGCCAGTTATATTTTCTCGGATTTTATGAATGAAAATACAACAACGAGCGTGAACTCTATTGATATTGAAATAGAAAGATACATTCAGTTTAATTCGAAAGGCCCTGTGGATATTCTTCAATGGTGGTGTGAAAATAAAGGCCAATTCAAAAACCTTTATGAAGCACATAAAATCTTGAATCTTTTATAACTTTCACTTAAAGGTCTTCCAAGAAGTCAAGTAAAAATGGCGGGCCAAAACGAACATGCCGCCACGACCGTATGGTCATCCTCTTCCGATCTTTGTGCAAGGAGGTTTTCTGTCTCGGTCTAACAACAGCACCCTGCCTATTGGCTAGCGGCCTGCTTCGATGTCGAATAACCATCGCATGCGATCTCATGCGTTGGTAATATTCTCACCAACAGTGGCTCAGTGGACGCATTCAGCCCGCTTCCGCCAATTCCATTTAAAGAATTAAACGAAAAACTATTTAAAAATCACGCAAAGTCCCCAGCCCAAACCGGCCCAGAACTAATAAATTGGAGGAAAATATTTCTTCTAGACGGAGTCACGACCATTTACTTTTTCAAATTAAATCGCGAGAAAGGATTCAAACGCGAAAATTAAATAAACTAAAACCGTAGACCTTCGCGTAGACATTTAGGGGAAGGGAAACACATCGCAAAGTGGTTTTACTTTTATGCAAGGCACTTATGGTGGGCACTCGGCCATACTAGATTTACGTTGGTGAATCATAATTCACATTTACGTTGGGCATGGGTAAACACTTCACGCCTTTATCTCCTGAGTGAGTCATCTCTCACAAACATATTAAATGTGTCTTTCATGAAATAGTATTATGGACCGCCCGTCCAAATAAATATACATAGTTTTCAAAAAAATGGACCGCCCGTCCAATACCAACATTATAGTGTGTGTGAACCATCAATCACACTAGGGTAAAAGCGGGTGAGATGGCATACCTTTTTTGTTTTTGTCATATTTTACAAAGTAAACCACATTTCATATTTATAACAATGCAAAAATGTTCTATATTCAATATCCAACGTATTATTTGGTTTACAGAATTTTATATTTTAAATTTATATTTTTAAATTAATATAGAAAAAAAAGTTTGAAAAAAACCATCTCCCCCTATAGGGTGGGTGAGATGGCGCATGAGTTTGTTTAGGGTTTCTATTGCCAAATTCATTGCACAAATGGTTGAACGATGTGAAGGAGTCAAGCACCAATGCATGCCATATAATAGATTGCAACTAGTCGTCTTTTTTATAAAATTTGAGCTTGGCTGAATTACTTAAAAAAAATATTTTGAGGGTGATATGGCACATGCTAACACTATACTCAATTGAAAAATTCTTGTACGGAATGCGCCATTTCACCCGCAAAAAACTGCGCCATCTCACCTTTTTTCGCATAATTCCTATTCGTAAGCACCCATAAAAAGCAGATAGAACTAGAGCTCAGATTTCACGCGCAATCCATAACTTATACTCTCTTGTTTGTATTGGTGTATCAAGGGCATCTAAGATCCCAACGACTCACAAAATATCGGAACAAAAAAAAAGAGCGAAAAAAAAAAATTCGAAAAAAATCATCACATGATTTGCTTTGAAATTTTTTTTATTTTTTGTATCAAAGACAAAGAAACGAATACTGGCTACTTCGATTTAAAATATTTAAAGAAAGCTTAAAATATTTTTCATACATTTTTAGAGCAATAAATGTAAAAGATATTTAAAGTGCGCCATCTCCCCCGCCGCGCCATCCCACCCGCTTTTACCCTATATATTTTGAAGTAAACCTCTTTTGTTTGCTTTTCCAAGATACTCAAAAAGCAAGCTTCTGGCTGATGGGCCAGGTCTCTAATAATCTCTTCGAGCATTTTGGAGCAGCAAAAGAATGGGATTTAAGAAAATGATTAAAAGGGAATGGGATGGTGAAACTTGTTGTGGTAAAATTTACCCCAACAAGTGTTATCCACGCCCCAGAAAATCAGAAATCTTAAAATCCTAGCCGACAATAACAATATCTCGTCGCTATACAATAATTTGGCTACAATAATAAATTATTTTCATAATTAATACAAAATAAAATATGTGACATTTATGTTTATATAAAAAAACAGAGTTAATGTCACTTCAATGAATTTAGACATATCACAGGTCTACGAGGTTTTTGGTGCCGAGACTAAGATATACTTTTCTTTAGGTTTTCGGTGTGCTGAATTCGAATCTGTCAGTCAGAAATATCCTATCAGCTCCCGTTTTTGAAATAATACCGTTAGAAGATGTAAAACTACTACTTTTGAGGTTATGCGCTTATGTGAAGACATTTTTTAAAAATATAAATTAAAACGATTTGTATAAGAACTATTTTCCTTCTTTCAAGATCTGTTTAAATCTTTTCGATATCTTTTTTATTGTTCGAGATATCGTCAGTTTTTTGGCTTATTGTAATGTATCAAACATACCACGCTTTCATCTCCTTTTTAGTAAAAACAAACTTATTTAATCTTAAGATATCTCGGGCAGAGTATAAAAGATATTGCAAATATTTAAACAGGTCTTGAAAGAAGGAAAATAGTTCTTATAGAAACCGTTATGATTTACATATATTTAAAAAAATTTCTTCAAATTATGGCATTAAATCAAAATTGGTAAAAAAACGTTTTGTTTGCATTTTCTAACGGTAATATTTCCAAAAAGGGAACTGATTGGATATTTTTGACTTCAGATTCGAGTTCAACACACCGAAAACATTCAGAAAAGTATATTTTGTTTCATGTTGGGAAAATCTTGTTAACTTCAAAATAGGTCAAAAATAGGTCGAGTTCAGAACATCAAAAACCTATAGAAAAGTATACTAAACAAAAATATAATTAAATTTTGTAGACCAGTGTAATAGATATAATATGGATGGGGTGACCCTTAAAAATAAATATTTCAAGAAGAGGTTGGTATGTACATATGTATAGTATTGAAGTTAATAAAGATACATTGATTTTTAAATAAAAGATATAAGTATAAAGGTTATCTACATCAATCTCAAGGTAATTTTCTATTATTTACATTTAGCCCTGATTTTTCGTCAGTTAGACTATCACAAGAACAAGAATAAAAGCACAAACACAATCACGTTTTGCCGTCGATTTTGACAACTGCCAAAACTTCAACATACGAAATCTGTATAACCTCCCACAATGACGCTTTTTCTACGTACGCTTTTTTTGACAAACGTAAGGAAACGTAAGAAAGCGAGCAAAAGTTCAACCAGACTGAACTTTTGCTCGCTTTCTGACACTTATCAGACATAGTTACAGTCAACCACATAATTATTGCGCCAAATGTGAATAAAAAAAAATAAATTATTACAAACTAGGTGTGTTTTTTTAATTTCTCTATATAGATTTTGCAGCTGTTGCCCCTCCATCAAAAAATACCATTATTTCGTAGGTATATATATTTTTTGTAATGGATTGTTTTGATTTTTAATAATGATGGATTCTAAAATCTTCATGCAAAATTTGGTTCATCTACCATAACTTTTAAGGGTTTTTCGGCAGTAAGTTTGCAACTGTTATAATAATATGAGTTGACAGATGAAAATCAGGTATAACTTTTTCCAGAGACGTCAGATTGTCTCGATTTTAGATTTTTTGGAATCAGCATTAAAAAATACCTTGAAATCATGTATCATATGTGTATATAATACCATAGCCTATTTTTGCTAATTTTGAAAATCTCCATTTCGCGATTTGGCCTTGAAATCGCGACAAGCGGACATGAGATTTTTCTAGACTTTTGAGATATGTTATGGAATGGCAAAAGGAAGATATTGAGCAAAAAAAATATCTACTAACATTCATTCCGAGGTTAAACCTTATTTGACTGGATTAAAAGGAAAAATTATAAAGCACCAGCTTGTATATTTATAATTTCAAAAAGTATAAATTTAACCCATTCACATTAAGTGGAAAACTTAAGTTATTTAACCCCCCGAAAACCGTATAAAGCACAAAATTAGAGTTGTCAGACATTTGAAATCGATATTAAGACGCGTATGGCTGCAAAACTGCCTACTTATATTTTGGTTGTACCTCTACTCCCAAAATTTGCTCGGCCTACTAGCAAAAAACTAACTTTTTTCTCACTTTAAACTAGTACATGGAGAGTTTAGGGCCCAACCCATAGAATCTGTTGCGTCCGTTGCGTCGAAGTTTTTGACTGAAGGCCCCAGCCCATAGAATCCGTTGCGTCCGTTCCGTCGAAGTTTTTGACTGACAGCTCGATAAAATACACACGTTCTTATGGGAAGCGACCCATAAGCGACAGATCGGACGGAGACGGACGGTTTCGACGGAAGAAGTTGCCCAACTTTCTACTTTTTCATCCGTCGTATGGTTTGACATTGGTTGTCAACAATAGATCTGTTCATTTTTCTGTTTGAGAGTGCACACCGGGGAATTTCAGAACTAAATGAACTGCGTTCTTTTCTTCTCTGATTTTATGAGTTGTGAAATTTCAGTATTCATTAGTGAATTAATTGTAATAAAAGTAACATTTAATGATGTATCTTATAAATTATATCAATTAAATACTCAAATTCTGTTGTAGAGTTCAATTTTACTATGCCAAAGTCATATCTACAAATGATAATCTGTTATTAAAAATTGTTTTTAACTGAAGAGCAAGTACCTACATGAAATCTAGCCGCGCATTTTATTTTATTAAAAAAAGAACAACAATAATATGTAGTTACAAATTTCTTGCATCAGAACTTCCTTAGTGCACATTCAGCGATAAAATATCGAACACACCTCGGAATTTGAAGTGAGCTGTCAAAAAGCAATCCGTCGTACGACGTATTCTATGGGTCACCCCTTTCTGTCCCAAACTTCAACTTCAACGGATGTATTGACGGAACGGACGCAACGGATTCTATGGGCTGGGGCCTTGACAGCTCGATAAAATACACACGTTCTTATGGGAAGTCCATCTCCGTCCGATCCGTCGCTTATGGGTCGCTTCCCATAAGAACGTGTGTATTTTATTTTAAAACTTCGACGCAACGGACGCAACGGATTTTATGGGTTGGGCCCTTTTCGGAGTTAGATTACTTCTACAATATGATGGTTACAATAACGATTGTGGTCTCATTTTATAGATAATTATAAATACTATAATTCATTTTTGAAGAATTATCCAAACAAATAAAAAGTTTGTCAGATATATGAACAAATGTCATTTTGGCCCAACCAACAAACACGCACTATAAAATTTTATTTAATCAACTCACGGAATTGTTTTGTATATGATTTTTTAGATAATTTTATTGTTAATAAGTCTTACCTTTGTCAGTTTTTGTTAAAATGAATAACAATGGAGCTATTCAATAAAAACGATACCAATCTCTTTTCCAAGATGGCGGCTGTTCCCAACCTCCAATTATCCCAACAAATTGACTTTTATGATAAGGACAACCACCCTAACACATTCCATGAAAAAAATTTTGTCCCGCGAAAAATGCGATTCAATTTACTAATTTCCCTGGGCTATAATACTTAAATCTAAATTAATTAATTACTCTAAGCTATTGAAAAACATAGTTTTGAACTTAATGCATTTAAAATTGTCATTTACAGTCTCGATACAAAAGTAAAGTTTATTGAATATTATTATCAATTGATTGAGGGGGCTATTTGCACCATAGTTCGGTCTACTAAAAATAAGGCACAATGGTTGGCGTAACCTTATACTTGTGCGACTGTAATTGAAATTTAACCGACTTAGAACCGATGGGGATGATATAAACCCATTAATAATTCCAACAATAAAACAAAACTGCAAATACTTAACTCCTTAGTCTGAAAAAACGGGGACTTTGCTTAAGTGACATGAATCAAACGAATAATTAAAAACAAACGGGACTCTTTTGTGTGTAAAACTCATGGTTTTACACTTGTCGACATTAAGAACATAACGATTTTTATTGCACCATTCCTTAAATAAAATTAAGTCTTCTAGTAACAGTAAACAGTCAGAAGTACATTTAATACTTTTGAAAAGCTTAATGTCATCAGCATAAATAAGGACGGACGAGTTTTTAATGATCAAAACCAAGTCATTTATAAATAAAATAAATAAAATTGGGCCTAATGGCTGCCCTGAGGAACACCTGAATTGACAACAAATTGGTTCGAACACGTATTACGAAATACAACACTATAAAGCCTATTTTTTAGAGACGAGGATATCCAATTAAAAAAAAAACACTAATATTAAATCCAAGATTGTTTAATTTTAAGATTAACGTTTTATGACACAGCTTGTCAAAGGCTTTACTAAAATCAGTGAATACACAATCGACTTGCCCACGTTTTTCAAAAACATCTAAACAAAAGGACGTGAAGTTAAATAAATTAGTAACGGTAGACTTTTTTTGACGAATCCATGTTGTTGATCACAAATAATTGACCTACAGTTAAAGGTAAGTACATTACATACAATTGACTCAAAAGGTTTTGGTATCACAGATAATTAAGCTATAGGTCGGTAGTTCATTATTTCGTTTTTAGGACCTTTCTTGTGCACAGGAATAATGAATGCACTTTTCCAGATATTAGGAAAAAGAGAACTTTCTAAAGCCTTATTAAGAAGAACACATAACGGATATGACAAATAAGAAACACATTTTTTTTAAATAGAGGATGGCACATCATCAGGGCCTGGACTGAAACACTCATCCAGTTTTATTATACTTTGTGCAACAACGGTTTCTTCGTTTATATCAAAATTAATAGAATTTAATTGAGGGAAATTCACCTCAGCCAAGGAAAACTAAGAAGGGTTCTCTGAATTTGAATCTTCGAAAGCTTCTTTAAAGAAGCTTGCAAACATATTTGAGATAACCTCGGGTACATGACTAGTTGACGATGAATTTTTCATAGAGTTTGGGTAGCCGCTAGTTTTTTTCTTACAATTAACAAATTTCCAAAAATTATCAGGATTTGATTTTAGATCACGTTCAATTTTATAGATGTAATTTTCGTATAAAGAATTTGAGTGTTCTGCAAATAATTGTTTTATAATTAAGAATGTTTCAAGATCTTCATCGGTTCTTGTTCTATTATATTTTACCCAGGCTTTGTTTCTTTTATTTTTTTTAGTTTTTAAGATGTAAATCAAACTAAGGTGGAACATTAGATTTGGCAAGTCCTCTTTTAAGGGGAATTGTCTTACAAAAGCAATCAAAGAGTGTAACATAAAAAAGGTTACACATATCATTAAATAATAGAAAATAATTAATTCCAGTCAATGGTACATAATAAATTAAAAAGTTCTCTATAATTACATTTACTAAAATTAAATTCGAGTTCGTTTATAGAGAGAGAGGTGAGGAGAAGATAAGTTTAGATTAAGCGCAATATATAATGCGGGATGAGTTCGATCTTCGTCAGTTAGCTTAACAGTCGAGGCAATGACTGCAGTTTCGGCGCTTACGGTATAACAGAAAAATATTAAGCCTAGTGTTCTTCCTAAACTATTAGTCACTCCGTTAAACTGGCTTAGTCCACATGACGACATACCATCAATTAATGAAATTTCAGTTGAACTCGAAGCATTTACCGGAACGTAGAAGTTATCGTCATCAATTTTAACCCAATCAAGGTTTGGTAGGTTAAAGTCACCTACAATCAAAATTTCATCTACAGGTTCCAAAAGCACATAGATACTTTCTATGCAGTCATTAAATTTTTCATATATTTCTGTAGTAGAATTCGGAGGAATGTAAGCTGCTATAATGAATAAATTTCCAGAGTCAAGTTGAATTTTCATGCTCTAAGCACGCATCCAATAAGTGAGTTTTTGATTGCAAAAAGAATTCTACCTCCTACAGTGGAGCCATAGCTACAATGAAATTGAAAAAGTGAAAAAAAATCTTCTCTCTTTTTCCAACTCCTTACAAAATTCTATCTTCCATCTCAGAAAAAACAAAAGTAAAAGTTAAAAAGGTCTGAACTTTCACTTTTTGAAAATTTTTCACTTATTGAAAAAACCAATATACATTCAAATAAAGTGTTTAGCCAAATGACATCTAGATGTCGCTATGACAATATTCAATGAACACGCCTAATTTTGACATTGGTTTTAATAAATGGGCACGTTCAGGAAATATTAGGGACTAGATATTTAGGCAACGTCATTTTCTGAACGGAAATTTAAGTAAATTGACTAAATTAGTTTGGATAAGCCATTACTGTCAAATTTGGAAATTTACTTGAGAATTTTAGAGATTGCATGGGGCAGACACCAAATTTCACTTCACTTTAATAAATAAATAATATTAATTAGGTAAAACCGATTATGCACTTTTTACTCGTTTTTCACACAAATAATTCAATTCTGCTACCATAATTCTGTAACTAAAAACAATCAGCTGTCATGTGGACAAAAAAAAATTTCCTATTTTTTTAAGGGAAAAATGTCTTGCCTAACTTTCCAGTCAGCTTTCCAATAAAATTACCTAAATTGGAAGGACTTTTTTTGACACTTGACCAATCAGAGGCCGAGAAATTACCTAAATATTTAGTAACTAACGTTTCTGAACCTGCCCAAAAACAAAAAAATAATCATTTAATTGTTTTGCGAGCAATTTTCAACAATTTAAAGTTAAAAATTGTATTAAGACTCCGGCACATATATTTAGGTATATTCTTATTTAAAATTTCTTGGTTTTCTTTCTTAGAAATCCAAACAAAAAGTCCGCCTAAATGTCCAATCTCCAACAAATACGAATACCTCTATGCCGTTCAGATGGACCCATAGTGCCATAGTTACATCAGTTATTACCCTTACACCCCCAGCAATGCTTTCACCGCAACCAGTATTCCCGTAAAATGTGAAACAACAAGATCTTAAAAAATAAAACACATAATCAAGAAATAGAGCAAGTGTGCAACAACAACGAAAGACAAATCAAACACAGTTCGAATAAAGAAGTTTTTGTTATACGACTGGTGCCTTTGGGGGGGTCTGAAACGATTTTGTACAAATATTTGGACAAGCGCAGGCTTCTGGGTATTATCAAAACTACTTCGTCAAACATTAAAGATTTCTACATAATTAGGTGTAGGCCAACAGATGCCGTCTGGTTTTCACCAAAGTGAAAACTTGATATGCTACTAGGGATGGGCCGATATTTCAGTAACAGGTATTGAATAACAGGTATTGGAAAGTAGCAATAACAACTTGCTACTCATCAGGGAAAATACCTGTTACTGAAATAACAGTTAATATTTTCAGTATCTAAATAAATTTAAATTAAATTATTTTTTTTTGCAATCCAAGAAAATTTTCGGTAATAAGAAGGTTAATAAAATGAAAAATACCTACTAATTATCTAAACAACTTTCTCTTATCCTACACAAAAAATTAATTTTATCGGTAATAATCTGTAATACCTGTTACTCGGATCAAAATTATCTGCTTAAGCCTGGTACGCTGCTCGCGCTAAATTTTAGCTGAGATACAATACAAGTTATCGATAACTTGTATGGGATCCATTTTATCTCCGCTAAAAATTTTCGATAATTTGTATGGGAGCTAAAATTTAGCGCGAGCAGCGTACCAGGCTTTAGTCAAAATTATCAAGGAATTTATAATACCTGTTACTTTTGATAAAATTCATCTTTGATACTTTCCGTTCAGGCGAATAATCTGTTAAAAACACAAACGCTCCTATAATACCTGTTATTCGGATCAAAATGATCTCCTTACTCAAAATTATCAAGGAATTTATAATACCTGTTACTTTTGATAAAATTCATCTTTGATACTTTCAGTTCAGGCAAATAATCTGTTAAAAACACAAACGCTCCTATAGTGTCTGTTATTCGGATCAAAATGATCTCCTTACTCAAAATTATCAAGGAATTTATAATACCTGTTTCTTTTGATAAAATTCATCTTTGATACTTTTAGTTCAGGCGAATAATCTGTTAAAAACACAAATGCTCATATAATACCTGTTACTCGGAAATTATCTGCTTACTCAAAATTATCAAGGAACTTATAATAATTTTTTTTTGCTCTAAAACTTATTTTCTGATGTTTTTCTTGAATTTTTTTATTTGTATTTTTATTATTTTTAATTTGCTCTATTACCCGATGGTATTTTTTCGTTAACGTGTTCGCTTTTGAGATTGGAGACTTCAAAATTTTTTGTTTCGCTTCAGCTGCGTACTAGGCTTAAAGCTTAAGCCAAACACAACTCTGCTAATATTCTGAAAAACATTTAAACGCGGCTTAATTTTGGAGAGAATTTTGTATGCTAGCTTAAATTTAGTTCGTTCTGCGTACTTGGCTTTAATCAAGAATTTAGTTCATAATTGAGGAGTGACTTTTCAAAAGGGGATAAAATCACTTTCCACTTTTTTAAAACTAAAGCCTGGTACGCTGCTCGCGCTAAATTTTAGCTGAGAAAAAATTCCCATACAAGTTATCGATAACTTGTATGGGATCCATTTTATCTCGGCTAAAAATTTTCGATAATTTGTATGGGAGCTAAAAGTTAGCGCGAGCAGCGTACCAGGCTTAAGTATGTAGATCTCTTCTTTACATTCAAATGCTTTGCTTAGTTTAATCACCAAGTTAACACAAAAGACAGGCAAAATCTGAAAATCGTATGAAAAATCACAATTTATCATTTAGTTTTTTTTTTCGATTTTTTGATATATCAGATTTCAGAAATGACAAAAAGTGTTTGTATCCGGTTTTGAAAAGTCGCTCCTCAATTATTACCGGCGTTCCTTTGTGGGCATTTACTGCTTATATAATAAACTGCTCTCTGCGAGTACTTAAAGTTGCTTTCAGATACTTTTACTGTATTGAAAAAGTAGTTCAATAAATATTTCCAAAGTAACGCAGCTATTTTATGATCTTGGTTTGTTTTTTTCACCAACTTAGAAATTAGAAAGAGAAAAGAAAAAGACAGTCTCAAAAAGAGCCCAATTTTGTTGATCCCGCCTTTATTTCTGTCAAATTAGAGCAATTAAAAAGTATCGTTATTTTACCGTTTGTCAACAGCATTCAGCACCTAAGCAACCAATAAGAAGATGAACTTTTTTAAAAGAGCTTCGCCAAATTTTTCAAAAAAGATAAGCACTTTAAACAACAAACCAGGATTGTTGTAATTTTTCATTTTGTATGTTTTATTTACCCTAGGATTCATATTTATTGATAACGAAAACCTAAGAGCGATAATATTGTTTCTTTGAAAATGATGTCAAGAAGATATAGTAAATAGTAAACAGTCGGAAGAGGAGAAGAGTCAAAAAACTTGACTCTACCAAATATGTAAGTCATTCATCACTTTTTTAAAGCATAATACTAATCAAATCTCTTTAATAATTTCGTCGTTCTCCCCAATACCTGTTACTGTAAGAAATATTTCTATACCTGTTATTTTTGGTATAATTTTACATACGAAAAATGAGAAAATGTAAAATTAATACCAAAATTTCGTCGTTTTCCCCAATACCTGTTACTGTAAGAAATATTTCTAAACCTGTTATTTTTGGTATAATTTTAAATACGAAAAATGAGAAAATGTAAAATTAATACGTCGTTTTCCCCAATACCTGTTACTGTAAGAAATATTTCTATACCTGTTATTTTTGGTATAATTTTACATACGAAAAATGAGAAAATGTAAAATTAATACCAAAATTTCGTCGTTTTCCCCAATACCTGTTACTGTAAGAAATATTTCTATAACTGGTATTTTTGGTATAATTTTACATACGAAAAATGAGAAAATGTAAAATTAATATCAAAATTTCATCGTTTTCCCCAATACCTGTTACTGTAAGAAATATTTCTATACCTGTAATTTTGGGTATCCATAATTAATGGTTTCATTATAATTACAGAAAAAAAAAATAACTTCAGGTTTTAGTTATATTTTGCATAAGATACGCATTTTATAACTACTTAAATTGCCACAATTACAGATAATTTTCTGCTCTAGACTAAAATGAATTTAGAACCGCAAAGTAATCAGTTATATTATTAAAAATCATTCTCAAAATAATGAGATTGCACTCTCGTTCTTTAGTGAAAATTGTATTACTAACTGTTATTTCAGTAACAGGTATTTATACCTGTTATTGGAAAGTAGCAATAACAGGTAGTAACAGTTATCCAAAAGTAGCAGTTAAGCCCATCCCTATATGCTACTGGGCAAACTTATCCGTATAAGAGCTTAAAGGTACTCAAATGGCCCATGAGGGTAAGTTTTATTTAAATTTAATATACTATTTGGATTTTTTTGTATGATTGTTAACTTACATTTATAGCGAAGGAAAGAAGCTATTTTGGCCTCAAATCGAACTATTACATCCGTATTGGATGGCGATGAAACTACGCCACCAGGTAGTCCCACACCTAAGAAATACAGATTCCAATCGATTAAATCAAGCTGCAGGAAGGAAGTAGACGGGGAATTCGAATGCAACAGAAATCTTACCTTCCTTTCCGGTTCCCCAACATATTAAAACAAAAAAATTAGAAAGACAACGAGTAAGTGTCAATAACGATATTATATTCTTTCATCAATTAATTAATGGCCAACTTGACGCTCCTGACTTATTAGGTTGCCTTGGCTTTAACTATCCGGGAGGATCTCACCACCTACGAAGATTTGAACTCTTACATATTGACTTTCATAGAACAAACTATGGTATAAACGAGCCTCTTAACCGAATGAGCAAACTTTATAATTTAAACGATATTGACTTTAATATGAGCAAGATGAAATTAAAAAATTTATTTCGAACCAGTGCTCCACAGACGTGATTGTCAGTTAATGTTTTAATTAGATTTTTAAATTGTAAATATGTTAGTATATCATTTTTAGCTAATATTAATTGTAAATTGTGCATGTGGATAGTATTTAATTGTTTTTGTCCTACTAACTACTAACACATGCACTAATGATGAACCCTCTGATAGTAGTATACAGCTTGCTCTAAGCTGACTACATCAAAGAATCAAAGAATCTGAAGTAAGTTTTATCTCTCAAAAATCAAAATTAATCAACTTGAATAATGAATTTATTTTTCTCTCTACAAAGCACGTATAATTACCACAGGCAAAAATCGAGACAAACGTTCAGTCGTTTTTGGTTTTCGAAATTTGTTTTTTTTTTCCTATTCTTTAATATTTTAATAAATTTATTTTTTTAAACCACTTTTTGTATATTTTCTCTTTTTTTTCAATTATAGTTTATTTATGCATGTATAACCCTACATGCCTACATGGATATAAAATTATTATTACATTAAATTTCTAGTTGTTTACACATCTGTATTTAGAACATAAACAAATATTTTTTTATTTTTATCTAATATCAAGTCTAGGGCTGCCAGACGTCCCGATTTCAAGGGGACAGTCCCGACATTTGGACCCTGTCCCGATATCTGTCCCGATTTACAAACTGTCCCGATTTTGTCCCGACATTCCGATTTCCTTCAAAAACTTTGGGAAAAAAAAATAAAAATTTTAAGCAAAAAAGCTTTTAGCTTCAATTTATTAACTCTCAAATAAAAAAAAAATGGCAAATCGCATAGAATTTTTAAAACTTCTTTTTTTAAAAGGCGACGTTAAATTTTATGGAAATTTGAGATTGTTGCCTACATTTATTAAAAGATACATCAATTGACTTTTTTTTTGATTATGGATAAGGCCCAATGTATTGACTATCCATTAAGTTTAAAGACGCCATTAAAAAATAAAAATTTTTCAAATCGCATACGAATTTTAAAACTTCCCATTTTATATGGTGACTTTGAATTTAATGGAGAGTGAATAAATTGGGACTAAGTTTAGTTTTCAAAAAATTAAATTTTGAACAATTCATAGTTTTGCATGAAATCCACAAAAATGTAGGAAATAAGTCAAGGAAAATATTGCAATCACACACGTGATTCTTTTTATTTGTTTTTAATAATTTTCGATTTCAAGTAATTTTTTGGTGTCCCGATTTGTCCCGACTTTTGAGACCTATTGTCCCGACATCAATACAATTTTATCTGGCAGCCCTAATCAAGTCATGAATTTCTTTAAGAAGATAAGTTTATATGAAGATAAACATGTATACCTATAATACATACATATATTCACATACTAATCATGTATAAACTATTAGCTGTGTTCCTTTGGCCTTAAGTATCTACTGTTAAGTACTTATGGTTGTGTTCAACTCCATTTCTTCTATAGAAAAAATGTCTTTGAATGGATTCAGAAGTACTAAAAAGTACTTTGCTAGGCCCAAAGGAACACGGCCATTATTACTAATTCATTAGAATTACACAATTTAAGAATAAATAAAAATTCAGTTTTAAAGAAGGACACTGTGTTTTTATTAAACAGTTTTTAAGAGAAAATAATCATCCTTTTAAGGTTGTCATTATTATCGTTACTATCTGTTAAATTATGTTATCATGTGATAAATAAATTTTCCTTACTATTGTTTATATATAAATGTTTATATGAAAGAATTTTTAAAAAAAACTCATTTTGGCTATTTTCGAGGTTATGTTTTTATGTGGGGTAATTCATTCTGAATAAATTTGTAACGGCGCACGGTTGTCCAAAATGACTTATCTCGTTGCAAAAATCATAACTTTTGAACGGATTGAGTTAGCGGTACAATTTTTTTTTTTATTTGAAGGACATTTCTAGGGCTGTTATACCAATGAATTTCAATAAAATTATTTCACAGGGTGTTTCGGAATCATCGGCCAAAAACAGATTTTCTTTAAAAAAAAAGTTTAAATTAAAATTGGTATGCCATTTTGTAGAAATCACTAATCCACATTTAAAAACAAAATTTCAAAAAAATACAATGTCCCGTTTTCGAAAATTTAATTTTTCAAAAAAAAATTTCAAAATTTTTTTAAAAATCCAAAAATTATTTTTTTTGAAATTTTATTTTTGGCTTATATTTGAGTTATATAAGTGCTTCTTCACAAAAAGTTTCGTTGAAATCGAATAAGCCGTTTTGGAGAATATCGGATTTGAAAAAAAACGGTTTTATGGCAGGTACCGTAAAAAATCCATTCGGTTCCATTCATTAAGCCGAATAGGGTATGTGTACCAATCAATTGTTGATTCAAAATAAAAATATTTAGCTGCGCATGCTTGCGCACTGCCGAGATTTTGTACTTTGAAAAAAAATGAAGGCAGAAGGAACAGATTTTCTTTAAAAAAAATGTTTAAATTAAAATTGGTATGCCATTTTGTAGAAATCACTAATCCACATCTAAAAACAAAATTTCAAAAAAATACAATGTCCCGTTTTCGAAAATTTTATTTTTCAAAAAAAAATTTCAAAATTTTTTTAAAAATCCAAAAATTATTTTTTTTGAAATTTTATTTTTGGCTTATATTTGAGTTATATAAGTGCTTCTTCAAAAAAAGTTTCGTTGAAATCGAATAAGCCGTTTCGGAGAATATCGGATTTAAAAAAAACCGTTCTATGGCAGGTACCGTTAATAATGATTTTCCAAAAAAATTTTTTTCATTAGAAGATAGACCTTGTTTTCAAACTTATATTTGAATTTTTTAAACAAAATCGTTGGAGCCGTTTTTGAGCAATTACAGCTTTACTGAAATTGGTGTATGACAAGTACCGTTATTTTTGGCCCAAAAAAATTAATTCCAAAAACACCTCTGGAGGGTCTCCAAAAAATGCTACATACCAAATTTGAAGTCAATCGGTCCATCCGTTTAGGATGTAGATCCTTATACAGACAGACAGACAGACGGACTTCCGGGACCAACTTTTTTGGCATTCTCTATAATCGTAATATCATGGAAAAGTGTAATCTGAACTTTTTTTAGATGTGAATTAGTGATTTCTACAAAATGGCATACCAATTTTAATTTAAATATTTTTTTTTTTAAGAAAATCGGTTTTCGGCCGATGATTCCTAAACACCCTGTAAAACAATTTTCTTGAAATTCATTGGTGTAACAGCCCTGGAAATTTCCTTCAAATTAAAAAAAAAACTGTACCGCTACCTCAATCCGTTCAAAAGTTATGATTTTTGCAACGAGATAAGTCATTTTGGACAACAGTGCGGCGTCTAAAAGAACTGGTTTTATTCTTCAAAAAAATGTTTAAATCTTTCAGATATCTATTTTACTGCGCGAGACATAACTAAAATGCACGACTTGGTCTTACGAACTTGCTCTTAGAGTTCAAGTTGCTTAAACTTTTAAGACTTTTTATATAGAAATTTGGGAAATGTAGGTATATAAAAACAAAACAAATAAGGTAATAAATAAATAAAAAAAAAAAAATAAATAAATTAAAAAAAAAAATAAAAATTCATTTTTCAAAAAAATAAAACAACATCTGAAATCAAATCGCCCCACAAAACAAGTATGCAATTTTATTTGCTATATTAATGAGCATTTTTAGAAAAAAAAATTTCAAAATCGTTAGAGCCGTTTTTAAAAAATCTAATTTTTATAAATAATTTTTTGGAAAAAAAGTTTTAAAATAAAATTGTTATGCCATTTTGTTGAAATCACTAATCAACTTCTAAAAACAAAATTTCAAAAAAAGTCAATGCCCCGTTTTCGAAAATTTGACTTTTCAAAACAAAAATTGAAAATTTTTTATTAAAATCCAAAAATTATTTTTTTCAAAACTTTATTTTTGTATTAAAATTATATAAATGCTTTTGTATAAAAAATTTCATTGAAATACAATAAGCGGTTTTACAGAAAAAAAGCGGTCCTATGGTAGGTACCGTTAATAATGATTTTCAAAAAATACCAATTGAATTTTAACAAAATCGTTGGAGCCGTTTTCGAGAAATTAAACTTTTCCGAAATTTTTATATGTCAGGTACCGTTATTTCTGGTCCAAAAAAATTAATTCCAAAAGCCCCTCTGGAGAGTCTCCAAAAACTGCTACATAACAAGTTTGAAGTCAATCGGTCCATCTGTTTAGGCTCTAGTTCCTTATACAGACAGACTGACAGTCTTTTCTAGAGGTTTTTGGGTTGCTGAACTCGAATCCGCAATCAGAAAAATTCTATTAGTCTCCGTTCTTGAAATATTACCGTTATAAAATGCAAAAAAAAAGTTTTTTTTTATAACGGTTATATTTAAAGAAAGGAGGCTACTAGAATTTTTCTGATTGCGGATTCGAGTTCAGCAACCCAAAAACCTTTAGAAAAAGGTATTTATCCCCATGGTTGTTTTTGTTACTCGGAATGTGAATAATAGGCACTTTCAATTCCCTCCCCCCCCAACACCACCCTGCTTGGGCTCACTATAAGATTTGGGGTAGGGGCATGGTTGGGTATTTACAAAGTTTCTTTTGGATTCCAAGAAACTTTTAAATTTCGAATAAAATTTGCCTACATTCAATCTCGAACCCAACAGAGATGTTGTAGGGGGCCAGCATGCTCCCCCCCATCCTCCACTCCTTCCTCAATGTTTATGGCCCGTATGAATTGCAATTTTTGTTTTTTGATCTTATCAATTGGGTCAGTTGAAACTGGAAAAAATAAGAAAAGGCTATAACACCCACGGGTGCAATTGCCATTTGAAAAAGGAAAGAAATCCTGCTAGGGATAATTCCTTTTTATATAGGAGATAAACTCTGCAGGGGTTATCGCCACGGGGGTTATTGCTCTGCGCCGAAACTTACAACAGGGCTGATTTATAATACAAATATATTTTTTGAAACCCCTATTGAAATTTTTTTTTCCGCGTTCGCCCCTGTACAGAACTATTTACAATCGACTCGACCACAGTCTTAAAGATAAAAATTTCTTTCGAGATTCATGCAGTAAGATGAAGTTTCTACCATATTTCGTGTAAGAGGAGAGCATTTGAAACACGAGAAGGCACAGTCAATTTTATAGGCAGATGTCCAGTTGTGAAGGTGCACGAAGCATCCTAGGTTGTTATTACCTATAAAAGGAACAAACTATCGAGCTACTGAATGAAATGGATACACTGTGCTTGAAAATGCAACTTTTCTCGCCAACAGATGGCGCTCCTATCTACCAAAGATAATTCGAGTATGCTGAACACGATGGCGTTCTTAGTTTTTCATAGTTGGCTCAGTTAAAAAAGATTTTGGCCTCTGAAGTTTTCTGTTTTAAGCCAGAAATCATGGAAAAGACCCACTATATGTTTGGTATATATTGGTTTATATCGGCGTTTATTGATAAAATAAATGTTCTTTTTGTGGAATAACAAGCAATTTGTAGAAGATATTTCATCAGTAAAATTATTATTTTGAAACTTTTAAACATAGTTTTTTGACAAAAAACTCTTTTTTGTAAAAAAAACTTCATATTTTGCTCCGATTTTCTTCAAATTTTATTATTCCAGTTTTATATCTAATTTCTCAATAAAATGATACTATTCAAAAGTTATTTCCTACAAAAAATCATCAAAATTTCATATAATATATATCAATTTTTAATCCAAAAATTTGTTTGATTTATTTTAAGGGTTAAGGCCACTCAAGGTGCTTAAAAAAATTCCTTAAAAAATAATCATACAAAAATTACAAACTAACGTTTATTTATTGAATCTTGCCTTGTAAAAAAAAAACGCTCAAAAGCACACAGCGCAGCGTTACTAAAAAACAAACAAAGTACAAATATTTAAAACTTTACTTCGCATAGAAATATGTATGTACCTACCTACGGGATTTGTAGAGTATTCAAATTTGGGAACTTCATAGGCGTTTGAATTCACAAGTTATTTTTTTTTACTCAAAAACAGCAACATTCAATTGCTTATAAAGATTGTTCCTGTGTAAATCAATTCCATATGAAAATTCTAATACAAAGTTTTTTCTATTTAATTAATCAAGAAATTCGAGTGCCGTTTTGAATAATGCACGTACAGAGATTCTCTATAGAGTTTTAATTTTGTAGTATTTGTTTCTGATAGTTTTTGAACTTACTCTCTGCCTGGCTGCATTAAGGATTTTTTTTTCAGCACATTGAGTGGCCCCCTTAACCCCTTAACATAAATTTAGAAAAAAATTGGATTGAAAATCGATATAGATTGTATGAAATTTTTATTATTTTTTGTAGGAAATAACTTTAAAATATGTAATTACATTATATATGAAACTGGAATACCTAATAAAATTTGAAGTAAATAGGAGCAAAACATAAAGTTTTTTTTGCAAAAAAAAGGAGTTTTTTGTTAAAAAAACTATGTTTAAAAGTTTCAAAATAATAATTTTTTTGATGAAATATCTTCTACAAATTGTTATTCTACTACATTTATTTTATCATGAAACGTCGATGTAAACCAATAAATACCAAATATATGGTGGGTCTATTCCTTGATTTCTGGCTGAAAACAGAAAACTTCAGAGCCAACTATAAAAAACTAAGGACGCCATCGTTTGCTAGCACCGTGATATCAACAAAATATTCCAATCCTGTAAAATTGAACTTGCATACAGAGACAGCATAATGTCGGAAAATTTTGTATTAATAGGAATATAGCTTTCAATAATGCCTGATTCACAATATTGCGAGACGACGCGTCGCGACGATACGAGAGCGTTGCGAGAGTAAAATTGATATCTAGTTTTCGATGTTTGGCCAAAAAATGTTTTTTATACAAACATTCTTCTATTTCCTGTCAAAAATAGACAGTTACCCAAAAAAAAACTGTACCAAGTTTATTGCGACATCTCCATTTGCACTTTTAATTTGACAAGATAAGCATAATTGATTAAATGTCAATATTGCCCATAAATAGGACAGTTGTTTTTCATATTACATATATACGCGAAGACTTAAAAAGTGTCTGTGGGCCAAAATACTTTTTGATGCCTAATTAGAGCAGTGAGTTTGAAAAAAAAAAAAAAATGGAAATTTTTATCAATATATTTTCATATATTTTAGTTAAAATAGAATGGTTATACTTTAATCTATTATAAAATAACATTTGCACCAATTTTATCAATGATATTGCTATATTTATGACAGTTTAAACCCAAAGTGATCAAAACCAAAGAACTGCGTTACTTTACTGCAAATTTCAGTTTTATTTGTAAAATCATATAATTAAGCTCTCTGATATTCCTATTTGAAACTTTAGATAAAAAGAAGATAAATCACAGAAAAATTAATTTCAATGTGTTACCAAAATATTTCATTGTTTTACCAAAAATCAGCTTTAAAACTTTAAATACCACTGCGTTACCAAGGTAAACCACAATGTTACCGTGATTTGCAAACAATTCAATCCAAATTTGGGTTTCAAGCTTGTAAATGTAAATAATGTTAATTTTATAACTCAATATAGTTTTTCTACTAATTTGTAGTTTTTTTTTCAATAAAAAGAAATTTAACCAAAGGGACAACTTTTTAGGCACTAAATAGTATTTTGGTCCCTGTATCAACTATTAATGTAGCTAAATGTATTTTCTAGGGTCAGGGCATAAACAAAATATACCAAGACTGGAAACTTTCCAGTCTTGGTATTTTTTGTTTATGGGTCAGGGTTAATTGACACTTTTTTAGAACATATCTATGCTTAGAATTGGTTAGCAAAGTACAGATACAGATACAGAAGTCAATGAATATACATATTCAGTTTTTATATATAAACTTTTGGACTAAAGTTATAAGTTCGAAAGTACCCATTGTCATTGGTTCACTTTACTAGTCTCAGTACGATTTGCAGCGACTTCTGCCAAAATCAGTAGATCTGAGGATGCATTGTGATCAACAGCAGGTTGAGTTTCCGGGCTTCCAACGACGAGAGCTGTTGTAACAATGGAATTACCAAGTAACTTTTGAACATCCTTATGTATTGAAGTTATGTCTCTACGCGTGATGCTTTCTTTTCTAGCTTTCCTTTTCTGACTTCCAACCATCTGTTCTTTTGCTTCAACATCTGTTTTAGTTTTATAAAGTGATCTTTGTTGTGTCTGCTTTAAGATTCTCTCTTGTATCTTAGCTTGTAGAGCAGAACTTTTTTTGGAATTTAATTTCTTTTTATGTTTCATGTTTTTCTTGCGCTGAAGGTAAGTTTCTAGACACTGCGCTGGGAGTCTACTAATTTTATTTTCCAAATCAAACGAAACAAATCCAAATTGCTGCTTATTAAAGTCATTAGAATCTCTGTATTGCGGCACAACCCATGACTGCGCGTCTTTGTCTGGTTCAAGAATTTTAGCTGTAGACGAACCTATGACA
This sequence comes from Episyrphus balteatus, assembly GCF_945859705.1. NCBI lineage: Eukaryota > Metazoa > Arthropoda > Insecta > Diptera > Syrphidae > Episyrphus > Episyrphus balteatus. The sequence goes on from NC_079135.1 coordinate 60,744,754, forward strand.
TTACTACACTTATCAATATGCATAACAAAATATTTGTTTTCTGAACAATTTAATTTTGTTGATGGCTTCGGGGAAATTAGTTTTTTTGAAGTAACAGGACTTAATTGACCAGAATTAATGAACTCTTGGTACTTTTTACCCTTACATGAACGGACTGATTTCTTTGGTTTTACATCATCTTCACTGCTTGAATAACAATTGCCGCTATGTGAGGATATGAAATTCAAGGATTCTCTTTGAATGATACTGGATGTTTGTTTATTACCGGTGCTGAAGTATTTAGAACCATCGCTCAATGCATTTTGTAAGATATCATTTTTTGATGCATAATCAGGACTTGGGAAGATTAAATTATTAAGTCCACCCATTTGTGCTTCATCTGCTAGCTTAAAATATGACACTTTTTTCGTTTTGGCCTTAGAAATATCACACGGAGGAATTGGGTTATGACTCATATTGCTGTTAGCTATCTCGCATTGATATACTTCGCGTTCAATATTTCCAGGTCTAGTTTGTAATGTGCGAAGAGATGGTGCTGGTAGTTTGTACCATTTAAAGTTTGGATTGGCAGAGAAAAAAGCATCTTTGTTCTGAAAAAATAATAATAAGGTAAATTATTAAATAATGTATATAGTATAGTGTGGAAACACATAAAACATTGGAAAAATGAAGTGCCGATTGTTTCGCAGAATCTTTAATGGCAAAAAACTAGAACAGAAAGAGTAGAAAAGCACGATTACGTGAAAAGTATTTGTATCTTTTTTTTTTTGATAAAAAAAAACATAAAAAAGGACAGCTTCGTTTTTCATACAGGCCGCCTCTTCTGGGCATGAACGATGCCCGGTTCATGAACATGTCTTGAAAAAATCCAATGGAGGCAGAAAAATCCATGCTTACACAGACTTCTTGTTGAAGAATCTTGTTTTTTGAACCATTGAATAAAGGCCCCAACCCATAGAATCCGTTGCGTCTGTTCCGTCAATCAATCCGTTGAAGTTGACGGATGGCACGGAAAGGGGTGCTCTTCATTTAAAAACAATTTTCAATAACAAATTATCAGTTGTAGGTATGACTTTGGTATTGTTAAATTGAACTCTACAACAGAATTTAGATATTTAATTGATATACACGATTACGTGAAAAGTATTTGTATCTTTTTTTGATAAAAAAAAACATAAAAAAGGACAGCTTCGTTTTTCATACAGGCCCCTCTTCTGGGCATGAACGATGCCTGGTTCATGAACATGTCTTGAAAAAATCCAATGGAGGCAGAAAAATCCATGCTTACACAGACTTTTTGTTGAAGAATCTTGTTTTTTGAACCCTTGAATAAAGGCCCCAACCCATAGAATCCGTTGCGTCTGTTCCGTCTGAAAGCACCTTTAATAAATGTGAACCTGTAACAGCTTGTTCAGTCGGTTGTCGTGTTGTGGTAACTTCCAAGCAAAACTCAGACACAAAAGGATATTTTAAAATAGTAGTTTTATTGAACAAACTTAGATTAAATGATTTACAAAGTTTGGTACTACTTCTATTGAGAGAGTATTATTATGGTGTTCCTACCCTTTGCTATTATGCGGTTGGTGTTCCGCAGTTATTACAGAAGGCGTAAGGAAACACTGTAATAATACTTTCAGAAAAGAAGCCAAGGATTTCAAACTTATATAAAATAAAATATAAAAATAATAGGCAAAGGCGGTACTGCATGCTAACAACAATAATGTGTTGTTACAAACCTACCTTTAGTAAATTTCTGAACCCATTCATTTGAATGTCCCTGAAAAGCTGAATATCCCTTTAAAGAATATTTCACTGGAAAGAAAGCATACAGCGCCACCTCCTGGAAGCATAGGCGAGAATTTCCCAGTAATTCTTGAACTTGGATATAGGGATAGTGCGGACACCAGCCGTGAATAGTTTAATATTGAAATTGAAAGAGTACAATTCGTGGTAAAAATAAGGAGTGCATATTGTTAGTAGAAAAGGGGCAGAGAAAAATATTAAAAAATAAGCCATACAGCTGAAATTTTTGTATAGCGTCAACAATTTTACACGGGGTTAACTATTTAACGCAAAACGAAAGTACTGTCCCATTATTTTGCTATGAGTTCAACTTTTGGTGGCAAATGAAAATTCATAGTTTATACTCACCTGCTTAGCTAGATTAACATAGCACTTTTTAGCGTTTGTATCCAATGAAGCCCACCATTCACCAAGGATTTTGGTAATTGACCTAGGAAGCCAAAAAATATCAAAGCTTTATTAAAATATACTTCCTTACATTTTACCTATTTTCGTAATTTTTGTATTTTTCCTTGACAATGGCTCGATGTCTCTTACAGAATATTAAAAATGCATTCATTGGTCTCCTAGCATGATGATCCGGTGGAGTTATGTATGTTTCATTTTCAATTTTCACAACATCGGGGAGCATTAATTCTTGTTTTTTATTTTGCGACTGATTTTTTACTGAAACAAAACTAGGAGCGGCGCTTACATTAAGCTGTAAGGTTGTAAGGTTATATTTAGGAAGCTGCTCATAATCTACACGGTTGAACTTTTCATCGTGATCGTCTTCTTCATCGTCATCTTTCTCGACTTGGTTATTGCTATATGGTGATGCACTTTTCTTTTTATTGCAATAAACATAACGGTTCCGTTTGGAGTAATTATGAACGTCCTCAATTTGTCGACATGCATATTCTTGGTCCTCAGTTCGGTACATTAGTGTCTTTGCTGGAAAGCTTTTGCTTCTACAATTATTTATATTGCGTTTGCAATAAATAGTAAGAGTATCACCCGTTAGTTTTTCTGTTCTTTGAATGATTCCTTCATTTAAGGCACTCTCCTTACGAGAAGTATTCAAAATTGTCTGTGTCAGTTTTGAATTGTTATAGCTAAAAGGTTAATGATAAAAGCATTTACTTGATTGTCCAAAGTTAAATTTCCCTACTGATGAAATTGAGTCATTGGAATTCCTTTCAATGTTGATAGTAGTGCATTCATTTGGTGGTATCTTGTTCCAAACACCATTTGGCTGATACACTGAGAAGGCATTCGTACTTTTTTTTTGCATGTAGGCATTAACGCTGAGGAATTGTGTTTATTTTTGGATTTTTCTTTAATATTATTTAAATTACTACACGAAGAGGTACTTGACTGTAACTTTGCCTGATATTTACAGGAACCTGTTTGGTCGTTTGATTCAAATTCTGAGCAACTGGTGTTGCTTATTATTGTGAATATGCGTTTTGAAAAATATCGAGTGTTTTCACACAAAAATTAGGAGAAAAAACACGTCTACGACAAACAAAAGTTTAAACGAAGTCTAGATAAAATAACAGGCTCTGAAAATAAAAAAAAAACATAATTAGAAAGAAAAGTGGCTGGAAAAATCATATACCTCCGGAAATTATAAAAAAAAACTAATTTAAACAGATACAATGTGTAGATAAAAGTAAAACTTAGACCAATATTCTTCCAGCGGCAATAACCGGCACAAAGTAACAACTTATAAAAATTATCATAGGTCATACATTGCATGAGAGCTTACATTGTTCAGTATTTTTTGATTGGTGAATAGCATTTAATAATTACAAATAGAAGATGGCTTTCAAAATAACGCCGCTATGATCGGACTACAGCGCTACAATCCACGGATATGGTTTAAAAAAAATCCCAAAAATTTCCTCAATAATATAGTATAAGATCCCACCGCTCGAATTTGCATCTATCTGTTTTTTTTTATGAAATGAACATCATATCAAAGGAAATTACGTAAAGATTACAAAAAAACAGGATTGCCTGGTCACAGCTTGCCGCAACCCTAGGGTTGCCAAGTCTAACGAGGTACACTCTTGGAGCAAATTGCATCCATCTGTTTTTTTTGAAAATTCTAATACTTAATTAAAGCTTTATTATTCCTTTTTAAAATAAACTAGGGTTGCCATTCAAAATCTTGCCGCAAGAAGGGGTTGCCTGGCTTTGATTGTAAAATTCCAAAAAAACACTTACAGTTATAAATCCCCCTCGTCGGGTCTCCACCTTGACATTGGTGAGGGGGCTTACGCTCGAACCTCGCGGATGGAAAAGGCGCAACTGTCGAGGGAAAGGATAAAGGGGGGTGCAAGGATAATTTGGTAGGCCGTAGCTCACAGGGTATCCAAAACACCACCAGCGAGTCTGAAACCACAAACCGTACGATCAAGAACCAAACGGACCTGATCGTACGGACAAACGACGTTGTGCCAAACATCCCATCAGCCGTAGCAGTCCTACCACCTGGTGGTACGACTGGTCTAGCGGGTGAGAAAGACAAAACTGTCGAGGGGAAGGATGAGGTGGGGTGCAAGGATAACTTGGTAGGCTGTAGCCCATAGGATATCCAAAACACTACCAACGATTCCTAACCCGCAGACCGCACGATCAATACGGCGTTTTAGAGCCTAGCTACGGTCATAGACAATAAGACCAAACAGCGTTAGGCTAGAGCTCTCGATGGGAGCGAGCTACGACGCCCACAAAATCGCAACACGGGAAGAATTGTCCGTCGCTTTGCCAAAAGGACTCCCGAGTTCCTTACGGCAAAAGAGCGAACTGCACTGGACAAATCCCAACAGGATTTGCACATTGTCTACCTCATGGAGAGAAGACAATACGATGTAGCCCTGATACAGGAACCCTGGGTTGTAAGAGGGAATATCAAGGGTCTACATTAGGGTGGTCCAATTTTTTGGTTTTTACATTTCCGTTGTTCCCCACTCAAAAATTGGTTGCATATGTGTTTTGTATTACACACGTGAAATTTCAGCTTTTTAGGTGAAGTGTAAGTGGGCGCTCAACAGGCTCAAAGTTTTTGCTCAGATGCTGGTATATCTGGGTCCTCATGCCTAGTAATTAACTCTTGTTTTGATTTATCAAGTGAATTAAGTTATGATGTGATAAAGTTTTTCATAAGAAACCAATAGTTATGTGATATTTTCACAGATAATAATTTTTGTTCATTTAAATTCGTCTGTAAGTATTTTTTGCTTAAAGTTATCAAAACAGAATTAATCAATGAAATACGAGCTAATGACTCAAAACCAAAGAAACGTGAAAATCATTTACTTGGTTGTCGGGAACATGCGTGCTTATCATGTTTAATCCAAATTTCAACCTCAAGCCAAGTCCTAATACGATATAATCAGATATTAAGGATAAGGTAAGGGTAACAAAGTCTAATATTCCAAAGCTGATGAGCGACCTCTTCCTTTTAGTTTTGAAGGCTAAAACTTTCAGCATATGTTGGTATTGATGTCTGTAGCAAAATAATGGGTGGGGAACTAATGAATTATATGGTTTATTTTTTTGCCTTATAACGTGGACCACACTAGTCTACATTCTAAGGAACTTCTGCTGTACAAGTCAAATCTTGACAGCCTAAATAGTAACCCAAGAACATGCATAGTAGCTAGGTAACAGTTTAATCTTTTTCTTCTAACTACTTACAGCAACATTGACCAGGCTACGGTAAAATTGGAACGCGATGGGCTTCCAACGCTCATCTTCTCTTCCACCTATATGCCGTACGATAGCATAGAAGGACCACCAGCAGATATCACTAAAACGTTGGTATCTTTTGCAAGTAAGAACAAATTTGATATTACACTGGTCAACAAGGTTTTTGCCACAAGAACCAAAATATACTTTTCTAGTAGTTTTTGCGGTGCTGAATCCGAATCTGAAGACAGAAAAGTTTGATTGGCAGTAAGAAAATGTCAAAAAACGTAATTTTGGCTGTTTTCGAGGTTATGTTTTTATGTGGAGTAGGTAATTCATTATGAATAAATTTGTAACTTTGTCTATAAGAGCTAATTTTATTCTTTCAAAAAATGTTTAAATCTTTCCGATATCTCTTTTATTGCCCGAGATATTTAAAATTTAAGTAGCGGTCTTTGAATCAGAAACAACACTGGCCAACCAAATTAAACTTTTTTTGCGACAAGAATCAAAATATACTTTTCTTAAGGTTTTTGGGTTGCTGAACTCGAATCCACAATCAGAAAAATTCTATTAGCCTTCGTTCTTGAAATATTACCGTTATAAAATAAAAAAAAAGGGTTCTTTATAACGGTTATATTTCAAGAACGGAAGCTAATAGAATTTTTCCGATTGCGTATTTGAGTTCAGCAACTCGAAAACCATCAGAAAAGTATATTTTGGTTCTTGTGGCAAAAATTCTGTGACCAGTGACTTATACTTTAGATTAAGTTTAGTTTCTCTTTGGCTTATTAAATGAAACTTAAGATATCTCAAGCAATAAAAGAAATATCGGGAAAATTTAAACAGTTTTTGAAAGAAGAATATATGTTGTTTTAATAACCGTTACAAATTAGTTTATAATGAATTACCCCACATAAAAACAGAATCTCGAAAACAGCCAAAATCACGTTTTTTAGCATTTTATAACGGTAATATCTAAAAAACGGAGACCAATCAAATTTTTCTGACTTCAGATTCGGATTCATTCAGCACCCCAAAAACTACTAGAAAAGTATATTTTGGTTCCTGTGGCAAAAAAAAAGTTAAATTTTGTTGACCAGTGTTATTTTAGGTCGTGATTCTAATTTACACCATGTGCAATGGGGAAGCACTGACATAAATAATAGGGGCGAGTCCCTCTTCGAATATATTATCGAGAACAACTTGGTGGTAGCTAACAGAGGCAACACCCCCACCTTTGTTACAAAGACACGTGAAGAGGTTCTTGATATTACCCTGACGAATAATTCAGATACTTGCCTATTAGAAAAATGGAAGGTCTTAGATGATATCTCTTTTTCCGACCATCGAGGTTAATAGAATTTTATATCCCTGATGCTACTAGGCACAATAAGCCCTTTAGGAATAGTAGGCGTACCGATTGGCATGTATTCAAAAGGGAAATAGTTAAGAACACCAGTCACCTGAGGACTGATAATAATCTAGACCAGGGGCGGATCCAGGATTTTTTTCTGGGGGGGGGGGGGCACAAGGGACGGGTTGGCAAAAAAACAGCAATAACAGTTAGAAATAAAGTGAAGTACCATCCGACTGACTAACAAGCAGAAAATTTTAACGACCCACAGTGCACAGTGTGACAATTCGCACATTTAGCGGGATTTAATTAAAAAAGCAACATACATGAATGTAAACAAAAACTAGTTTCTCTTAAAGCCTAAACCTCCCCCTCAATGAATATGCACATTTTTATGCGTTAGAACTAAGCACAACAACAAAAAATTACTTTAGAAATTAACTTTTGTATTATTTTTTAGAGAATGGTCTGATTTAGTGCCAAGTGGATTTTGCTTCTGTTGCAAGTGGTTCGTGAGGTTTAAGGGAAAAGTTTATTTTTTTTTATATTTAATATAATATTTGTGATTATAAACTTAAGTTTTTTTTTTTTATAAATTGTTGTCATAAAAATGGGGGTGCTTGGAATCGAAAAAATAGTGAAAAACTATGTGTTTTATGTGTTCATTAGACAAAAAGTATAGTTTTACAGTGTTTTTCAAGGTTGAGACCCTTTTTGTTTTAAAGCTGTATATATGTGGAACCAAAAAGTGTTTTATCTTTTTGCGCACAGGTGCGACACTCATACAAAATTTTTCGTATTCTAGGATGCCAACCGAAATTAGGAAAAAACAAATTTTTGATATTTGGATTTCCAAAATCAAAATTAAGCGTTTCGATGCTGTGTTTTCCTTCGTTATGGATAATTTTAATAATTTTTCATTTTCTGAAGAGGCAATTAAGTCAATAAAGACAACCTTCAAAACTTTATGCTTGAGGTTTGACGAAAAAATGGCCAAATGTGGTCGTAATAGAGAACGCTTTGAAAGCAATAATTGTGATTGGTTAAATGAAATCATTAAACTGCCACAAATTGTTTTAAATGAAATTCCCTTATCATCTATAACATCTTCGTCACAAACCTGCTACATTTGCGCAGAAAAACCATCTGAAGTGAACATTCAGCTTATAGACTAGATGTTAAAGTTTGGCAGGTAAGAGATCAAGGGAGTAAAGAAAAGGTCAAATCAAGAACAAAATGATTCAAGATAGATTTAGAGCTGAAACTCAACAGCCCGGCAACACAAATGATAGCAACACGGCCAGAAGATTTTTTAGAGATGAAGAAAAAACTGCTGAAATCACAGGAATCGATATTGAAATCATAAAAAAGTTTCACATTATTTTAGAAGCGCTTGGGTCTGGGTATGTAATTGACGTAGATTCCTTTGAAACATTTGCAAGAGATACGAGGGAGCTATATATCAGAAACTATAGCTGGTTTCATATGCCAGCAAGTATTCATGAAGTTAAATATCAAAGACCATTTTTGATAGTGGCACTGTTAAAGCCAAGGTTATGGAAAATAGCAAAAAAAAAATCTTATAAGAAAGTAGTTTCCTTATTTTTCAATTTTCTCAAAAACTAGAAGGCATAGGAACATATGGTTTTTAGTGTTTGATAATGAGTGAATTAAAGCAGTTGGATTTATCAATCAATTTTGTACTGATATCCACAGTCTTTAAAAATATAGTCCTCTATGTGTTTCTTAAAACTTTTTTTTCCCAAATTTTGACTTTGAAATTAGTTATTTCAATAACTATTTATTAAAATAACTTGATTTAAAAATAGGAATTTAGTATAAAATGTTGGCTTTTGAAAAAGGTATCACTCATAACTGTAAGTGTTGCCATCGTTTTTAAATAATTTTTTCTTAATTTTAAGTAATTTTTTAGAAAATTGCCCCTCCCTATTAAACGGGGAGGAATTGACCCCCTCTCCTGTAGTAAAAAATGCTTGTATTTACCTCCTCTACATGAATTCGTTACAATTCTTCACCTTGTGAGTTATCGTACTTTTGCCCAAAAATGACCCCCATTAAACCTCTTTTGTTTAAAAATATGAAAGAATATTAACAAAATTGTTGTTTCATTTCATTTTGTATATATTTGTTATAAATTCTATAAAAAAAAATCCACGAAAAGTTATAATCTGTGAGCGTTATTAATTAAATCCCGCTAAATGTGCGAATTGTCACACTGTGCAGTGGTCTAAAGGTAGGTAGGTAGGTAGAGATGGCGGTCAAGGCAAACCATGTTTGATTGACCCAATTAGCGCAGGATGCGCCGTTTTGATACCAAAACTTATGAAACCTGTGAGTGATAATTGGATTTATTTGAAATACATTTTTTAATTGGTTTTTAAAAAAGGGAAAAACAAGTGTTAGGCAGTCTTAAATCCACTTTGTTGCATTTAGGAACGAGATCAAGTCTTTGATCTTTGATTCTGAGATGTTATCTATGACATTAAAGAATTCGCTCCCCAGAGAGAGTGCTCTAGTCGTCCCTACGCTTGCTGTTCTCTGGATTTTCTTAAGTTTGTTGATGTTATAAGCTTTACTGAGTGCAGGCCACCAAACAATGGCGCCGTAGGTAAGAATGGGTCGTACAACCGCTGTGTAAGTCCATAGAATCATTTTTGATTTAAGACCCCATTTTTTCCCAAAGGTTTTACTGCAGGCAATGCTCGCTTTCCTAACCCGCTCTTCTATATTAAGCTTCCAGCTCAGTTTAGTGTCCAAAATTACACCTAAATATTTGGCGCTAGAAGAAAGTGATAAGATTTGGCCGTTGAGCTGAGGTAGAGGGAAGACAGGGATTTTGGTTTTAGTTGTAAAAAGCTTCAGTTCCGTTTTACTTTGATTAACTCCTAGGCCACAGCTTGTAGCCCAGTTGCTAACTTTTCTCAAAGCCGTGTCAGTCATTTCACTGATCACAGGTAAAAACTTTCCTGATACAAGTACAACCAGATCATCCGCATATGCCACTGCCTTCACTCCACTTCTTTCAAGCTTCACGAGGATATTGTTCATGACAAGGAGCCATAACAGTGGGGAAAGAACGCCACCCTGAGGCGTACCCCTATTAACGCATTTAAAACAGTTTGAATTTCCTAAGCTTGCTTGAATTCTTCTCTCTTTTAGCATTGAAATAATCCAACTTCTGATATAGTCTTCTACTTCAAAAGTCACTAGGGCTTCGAGAATAGATTCGGTTAGGACATTGTTAAAAGCTCCCTCTACATCCAAGAAGGTAGCTAGGGTATATTCTTTAAAGTGTAACGAGTTCTCAATTGTTCGAACGACTTCATGGAGGGCTGTTTCCGTAGATTTGCCCCTCATATAAGCGTGCTGCGAACTGGCTAGAGGACATCTTTTAAAAATGTCTCTAATATGAGTTTCTAAGATTCGTTCTAAGGATTTAAGTAAGAAAGATGTTAAACTTATTGGCCGGAAATCCTTCGCGGATTCATGTCCTCTTTTGCCCACTTTGGGTATGAAAACCACGCTAACTTGTCTCCAAGACTTGGGCACATGATTAAGAAGAAGGCAGCCTTTAAAGATTTTTTCAAGCCATGGAACTGCTATCTCTTGCTGATTTTGCAGCATAATGGGCAGAATACCATCAGGGCCTGGGGATTTGTACGGAGAGAAAGTGTTAATAGCCCAAGCTATATTTTCTTTTGTTATCAGGAGGTTTACTTGCTCAGTCGTAACTGATAGCAAAGTGGGATTTATGTTCACTTCAGAGGTGCTATCAACGCACCCCGGAAAATGAGTAGTCATTAATAATTCTAAGGATTCAGCTGGAGATATTGTCCAGGATCCGTCAGACTTTTTAAGAAACGAGGGATTTGAGTGTTCCCTCGATAAAACCTTGCTAAGCCTGGCAGAATCCTTAATATCTTCTATGGAGTGACAGTATTCCTCCCAGCTTTTCTTTTTGGCTGATGCTATGCTACGCTTGTAGACTCTTAAGCAATCTTTATAGGGTTCATAGAATTTGTGTTTATGGCAGATGTTGAAGATTGTTCTAGTCATTTTCCTCAGATTAGACAGGTCTTCGTTCCACCAAGGGGGAAATATTTTGCTACTATGTCTCACCGGACAAGAGACTTTAAAGGCAGTGATCATTGCTCGTTCAAAGGTCATTACCTTTGATTCGAGCTCATCCACCGAATCTGTATTTATATTGGGTATATTGCGTAACTTTGCACTAAAAACTTGACCGAAATTCTTCCAGTCAGTTCTTTTGGGATTTCTATAAGGGGGTGGGAGTGGTCTAAAACCTGGCCAAAAATATTTAGGCACATTTCCCACATCAAATAGGTACCAAATGACCAAAAAGTTATTCGGAAGGAAAAATTTTCATTTTCTTGTTACAGTAAAAGCCACTTAAGTGCTAACCCTCTTACTCCTGGATTAGCCGGAAGAAAAAAAATATAAAAAATCAGAAAATGCACGTATACAATTCTTTATTTAATTTTTTGACTTAAGTTGTTTCATCAAATAGTTTTTGAGAAATTAAGTTTTAAAGATGAAATTTTGAAAAAAAAATGTTTACGTTTTTTTAATTGATTTTGTATAAAATTTTGCAATATTATGGACATAATTATACCATTAGTTAATGACCTAGTAGTTTTTAGTCAAATACTAAAGACTTCATTCTAATAAATATTAAAGTTCCTAAGAATAACAAAAAAAACTGAATCATACTTTTTTGCCGGGAAACCCAGTTTTGTTTTTTTTTATTTGCATTAACCTTTTGTAACCCAAGGTCGTAAATTTAAAAATTAATAAGTCAATCGATTGGCCTTTATCTTTAATAAAACACGTATTTTTTAAAAATTCAATAAAGTCATTATTTACTTAGTTATTTCGATATTTTGGGAGTAAATAAAAAGTTTAAATAATTTATTTTTATATAAAAATGCAAAAATTCAAGCAAAAACCTATCTAATATTAATTTTTAGACACTTTCCTAAAATCCAAAAATGAAACCCCGTGGGGTTTACTAACAAAAACTATTTTTTTTTCTGAATTTCGTAGTTTTTACACAAATTTGCTTATTTTCAAAAAAAGCCCAACTTTCAACATTAACTGTCAATTAAAAACTATTGGTGCTATTTATTAGAAATTGGAAGTACTATTTCGATAAAGCAATACTTAAAGATTATAATATTAGAAGCTTCAAAAGAAAAAAAAAAAATAGTTTGTAGAGCTTTTATGTAATCTTTTTCGGTTTGTTACAGAAATGTCACATGGGGCTACAAGGGGTTAAATTGTTTTATACCTCAAGAATATTGTGTTCAAATTGTAGGTCTCTTGGAGCCAAATTGACCAAGTTATGAGTATTTTAATACTTTCCTTAGGAACGTTTTAGTCTTTTAGTCCAGAGTTCAAAACTTTAAATCGTTATCCCCACAACTAATGTTTTCAACGCCGGTGCTCCTCATAACTTCAAAACTACTGCACCGATTTTTTTGAAATTTGGAACACTATTTTTTTTACATATTTTTAGAGGTATCCCTGGAGAAATTTTCTCAATAAAATAATATTTATAAAAATCTATAACTAAGGGTCGCTTTTGAGGAGTTTTTTTTTCAAGGGGTCTTTATTTTCGGGGTGCAAACTTGGGCAAACTTCTGAAATGCAAGTTTGTTCTACATATCCAGCAGTTCTATAATATATAGTTTATGCAATTTTGTGACGTGTTCCGCTATTTTAAAAACACTAATGTTAAAAACAAAAACAACGAAAAAAGTGCAAATTTTTTGACCCCTCTGCATGAAAAAATAGAGTTGCATATACAATTATTTGTTTTATATCATTCAATGTCATTCGATGTCCATATCAAAATTTTTCACCAAAATCACTTTGAAAATTCACTTTTTTTAACGTGCCACCGTGAACCCCTCCCCCCCCCCCCTGGATCCGCCTATGATCTAGACCCAAATGGCCTAGATAAATTGACAGAGGAATTCACAGGAATTCTACGCGATGCACTTGACAAAAGCTGTCCTCTAATTACCGCGACGAAGAAAAACAACAAACCACCCTGGTGGATTGTTGAGCTCAGTAACATAAGAAAAGAAACTAGAAAACTTTTCAATCGTGCTAGATGCACTAGAGCTGAAAGTGATTGGGAATCCTATAAAACCAGTCAAAGTAAATTTAAGACAGAAACTCAACGAGCCAAACGATGCTCTTGGAGAAACTTTTGTAGTACTATCGAATGTACAAATCATTCGGCAAGACTAAGGAAAATTCTATCCAAAACGATTACTCCTATAGGCTCCCTAAAAGGGCCTGATAATCAATGTACAGAATCTTGTCAAGACAGCTTAAAACTCCTGGTGCAGGCTCACTTCCCAGGTTTTCTTGTAACTCTGAATTGGAAAATGATTCTACAAACTCTTTGCACTCATTTTGTGAAATTCCTAGAGAAAAGTTGTTCTGGGCCATCAACTCCTTCTCTCCTTATAAATCTCCAGGCCTAGACGGCGTCTTCCCCTTAATGCTGCAAAAAAGTAGTGAATTCATTATTACATTACTGATCACAATATTCCAAAACAGCCTACATTTGGGATATGTCCCTAAAACATGGCGTGAAGTCAAAGTTGTCTTTATACCAAAAGCTGGTAAATCCAGTTACACAGAACCCAAAGATTTCAGACCTATCAGTCTTACTTCTTTTACACTCAAAACACTTGAAAGGTTAATCGATATACATATCCGCAGTTACTTAAACAAAAACACAAACCAAATCAATGCGCAAACAAATAAAACTTTTTTCCTTGATTTCCAAAAAATATCCCAAAACCAGATCTCATTTGTATATTCCTAACCCTAACCTATCCTATGAAAAAACATTAAAGAACAAAATTTCTTTCATTGATCAGGTAGGTAGTACTAGGTACCTACCTACTTTCTTAAAATGCATTCACAATCCTTTTGCATACCTACACACAATTACTCAATCGCGCCATCCAAGGAAACAAAAACAAAACTAAATTGCAAAAAAAAACAAACAAACAAAAACAAAAAACCAACCCAAATATGTATGTAGATACTAGTACATATTCCTTATTCTTTCTTTCTCTTCTAATAAATCTTTTGTGAGTAGGTACTGAACTACTGAGTAAGTTTTTTGTGTTGTTTTTTTAATGAATCGTTCTCGTTGAGCCAGATGACCAGCGTCAACCGTATATTCCTTTGATAGAAAGAAACAAAAAACGTGCGCCAGGAAGACTCAATACTCGAGCTGCAAGGTCTACTTCTATGGACAGAAAAAAAAACACATATGTGCACAACGGTCTTGAGTTGTAATCGTATCTGAGTACTATTTTCTTTTGTGCTCTTATACTTCAAATACGACGATTTTCTGTTTGCCTTTCCATTTTTTTAATTGACAAACAATATTGCAAAACCACAGATCACCTCATATTTTTATTCCTTATCTCAACCTGAACCTAGCTTATGAAAAAAATATTAGGGAAAAAAATGCATTTACTGCTCAGGTTTTTATTTTTAAATACGTCCACAATCCATCTGCACACACACAGCTCTATTTTTCTACCATAAATCCCGCCTTAAAAAAGAAACAGTTAAAGCGCGATTTTGCAATGCAAAAACACAACAAGAATACAAGAACAAATTTCAGAGATACAGAAAAATAACGATTCCAACTCAAGAGTCAAGACCGTTATGCCCATGATTTTTTTTTCTTTTCTATTCATACAAAAAATCTTCTCGCTCTGTCTGAGGCAGAGCCGTAAAAACACATGATACTCACTCTCAAAGACCACGTAAAAGAGAATCACAGAATAAACAATCAAAATTCCAAAGAGAAAAAAAAGCATTTTAAAATTTCTCAAATTTTTCATCGAAAAGAGCTTTTTTAAAAGCTCTTCAAAGTGGTGATTTTCAGTTTCATATGTCACTTTTTTCTATGAAGATGAGATATCTGTATATAATTATTTGTGGTAGAAGTGTAGAGACAGCTCTACACTGTGCAGTCAGAACAATAGAAAAGTCACTTGTGGTTAAAGAATATACCCTCGACGCATTTCTAGACATAGAAAGAGCATTCAATAATGTTCATAATAGTGCAATTGAAAAAGCAATCACTGATCTTAAAATAGAATACACGGTCATAAAATGGATCGTGTGCATGTTGAAAAACAGGCAAATCAATAGTGAATTAGGTGGGTCACATATAAAAATGTACGCATCTAGAGGAAACCCACAAGGTGGTATTCTATCACCTCTTCTTTGGATCTTGGTGATGAATGAGATTCTCATCAAACTGAATAACAGCGCTGTCAAGGTTATAGCTTACGCAGACGATCTAGCTCTTCTAGCGACAGGTAAATACCTTACCACTGTAAGCGAACAATTAGAAAACGCATTATCCAAGGTCAGTAACTGGACCAGGAGATGCAGTCTTAAAGTAAACCCCCTTAAAACAGAACTAGTACTTTTCACAAACAGAAGGAAAATTACTCCTTTTGTAGTGCCAAAAATTGATGGCACCCCACTTAAGATTTCGGATAAAGCGAAATATCGCTGAGTGATCTTGGATAAGAAACTTAACTGGGGTCCAAACATTCAAGAAAGATATAAAAAAGCCACGTTTGCACTTTACTCATGTAATAGAATTCTTGGCGGAAACTGGGGACCAAATCCTAAAATAATCATGTGGATGTATACCGCAATTGTCAGTCCCATTCTCTGGAGAAATCCACGAAGTTGAAGACCCTAACCAAAGTACAAAGAACAGCATGCATTAGCACTACGGGGGTGATGAGGTCCACTCCAACGTCCAACCGCAGGAAGCAATCCTTAATCTCACTCCCTTAGATCTATTTGTACAAGAATTAGCAGCAAATAGTGCGCTACGACTCAGTCATACTAACATTTGGAGTACTAGTGAAAGCGTTCATACCACGATCCTTTCTAACTACGTTGACAACAACGTAAGTACAGACTACATGACCCCTCACTTAGACTTCAACAAGTCTTTTAATGTCAGTTTCCCCAACAGACAAGATTGGGAAAACAGTGTACCTTTCTCAAATGAGTCGACTATCGCCATCTTCACTGATGGCTCGAAAATGAACACTGGGGTTGGTGCAGGTTTCTAATCAGTAAACCTAAACCTTGCCAGTTGTTTCAGACTCCCCGATTACAGCAGTGTCTTCCAAGCCGAGATACTGGCAGTGAAAAATGCTGCTACACAAATATCCATGATGGCGATATCACCTGCTGACATCACCTTTTTCATTGATAGCCAAGCTTCAATAAAATCGATTTCTGCCACTTTAATCAAGTCAAAGCTTGTTTCTTGCTGTCGCGAAGAGCTTAGGGTTCTTGGTATGCAGCATAATGTAAGACCCTGCTGGGTCCCCGGCCACAGTGATGTGTTCGGCAACGAAAAAGCGGACGAGCTTGCAAGGGAAGGCCCAGTACTTGATCCTTCTCTCATAGACCATAACATCAGAATCCCTCAATGTGAAATGAAACGAAATATTGTCAAACATATTTTTCAAAAAACCAATGAAAGATGGAACCTCCTAGATACCTGTGGTCATACCAGGAAACTTTGGCCGAATTACGACGAGAAAAAATCTAACAAGATCTTACTACTCAGATGTCAGATCTCTTATAGGTGTCTTAACGGGACATAACCTACTGGGCTACCATAAAAAGAAAATAGGGCTTAGCACAGATGACCTATGTAGAGGCTGCGGCAATGAGGACGAACAGGAAGACACTACTCACTTCCTCTGTCACTGTCCAGCACTCTGCCGCACTAGAAAAACATTTTTAGGGAACTACTACTAATTAGAAGAACTATCAGAACTTTCAGGCAACAGCCTATTGAACTTTATCAAGTCAACCAAATGGCTCGACAAACCATAGGATTACACTTTTTTAATGAGGTTATAAATACTTCAGGGTATTACAAGGGATCTACATTGATCTAAGTGTGACGGTAACAACATCAACTGTCAGCCCATTCAACCAAACTACTTTTTTTTCAGAATTTAATTTTTTCGACCTTGTAATCATCGATATAACAGTTGAGAGTTATATTTTCTTAAAAATCGTGTCTAAAGAAATAGTTTTGCACATGGGTTGCCTGGCGACATTTTATCAAGTGACCTAATACGTTTTGTAGGGCATATTGAATTTATTCAAACTGCATACTTTATTTTTCAATATTTTCAAATTTCGTTTTTTTTGTTTAAAAGTCACTTTTTGCATTGTTTAAAGAAAAACTTACAAAATAATTTTCTTATAACGATTTTATTGTATTTCTTTTATGAAATCATTGAAGGAGCAATAAAGAAGTTTATTTACTGCAATTTCGCTTTTAAATAAACTTTACCCCTTAAATAATAATTATTTTTAGGCTAGATTTGATGGCACTTTTTGGAATGACTTGGTCCACTTTCATAATCAAGGGCACAAATGTAAAAATCTGTAATTCTTCTAAAATACACAGGAGCCAAAAGCTAAGTCAAATCAAAAATTTGGCAGATACGTGTCAAATTATTGTATTTTTGCTCTCTTATAACATAAACATTATTTCAAATACCTTCCGTGCTGATTTTTAGTGAATTATTTCTCATGAAAAATAAAAAACTTTTAAACTGATATTTGTTGAAATTGAACACTTAGTATTGAAGCTGCGAAATAATAAGCGAAGGAAAAAAAATCATTTTTTTAATATATAATAATAATATAAAATAATATAAAATCAACAACTTCAACCGATTTGAGTGAGCCAAAGACGAACGATATTAGAATTTATTTTTACATTATTATTAGCAGGTGGCCATGGCACAGAGGAATAGGTAGATGACTTCAGAGCCAGACATCGTGGGTTCGAACCCAACGGTCGGCTCAGAAGTTTTTTCTAAAAATCGCCAGCTTAACTGAAGCCACCTGTGCGATAATATGAGACAATTTTCAACTATGTCTCCTCCTCTGTGCCACGTAGTTCTATGTTATATGTTCTTTCTTTGTGTCTATCTGTCCTTCTCTTTGTCATTGTCTGGTGTTGTCTCAGCCAAATGGCCTCAGTTGCCGCGCTGATAAGTGTCAGTAGTTCGTACATTCATGTACGAAGTACTATGAATATAATAATAATAATAATACATTATTATTAAACCTCAGACCCTAATACAACTTTTGACCACTATTACATTGCAAAATTAGACTACATACTTTTTTCGGCCATACAAAAGTGACATACCCCATTGCCGTCTGCCGATTGACAATAATCTTTTTTAACAAAAAAACAAAACCGAATTCCATGGATCATTGGTTTTATGGCTTTTCTTATAGTTCCCTTGGCAATAACTGAACGAAATTGAAATGGGACCAAACTGCAGCACCAGCTTTTAAATACAAAAATAATTATCAGAAATGGTTCACTTAGTCCAAAGTTATGAGGTAGCAAATATAAAAAAAAAATACAGACGATTTGAATACCTCCTCCTTTTTGGAAGTCGGTAAAAAATAACGTAATATATATTTTCTTATTAACATTTAAATACATATGTAATTAAAAAACAGCTTCTCATAAACAAAATCAAAACTTTAGAGGAGGATAATAAATGAAGACTTTTAATCATTGTGATTATCCTCTGACGATACCCTAAAGCAGTTTTGCAGTACTTAAATAATTTTGAGACGTCTATCTCAATGAGGAGAGCTATTATCTATATCGTTTGGGCTAATACCGAATGCCGACCAGTGAAATGTATGGTATCCTCCCTTTCGTGCATGTTACAAATTACGGGTAGATCTTCTCTATGTGGCATATAGTAAAGACAAAGAAGTTCACCTCTTAATTTTACCAACAAAAAAAAGAAAAGTTCTATTGTGTATATTGGTTTTTGTTCATATATATTTAACTTTTGATAATTTATAATTGGGCTTGATGATCGATATGAAAAAATGCAATAATTGATTGCATTTTTTCATATCGATCATCAAGCCCAATTATAAATTATGAAAAGTTCTATTTTTGTCAAAAATAATGTACAAAACTTCCAGAGTACACAAACCGGAATTGGGTTAAAAATGTTGAAAAAAGTAAAAATATTTCTGTTTAAGGCAGTATGCAAACAGATCTAGTGTATTGCCATCTTCTCCATCACATTTTAAATTGTTGTTTTTATCAAAATAAAATGATTTTCATTTATAACCATTCTTTCACCTCTTAAGGCTTGACCACACCGAAGGGTTCATTTGGTAGCGGTACGGGTAATTGTATGAAAAATATTCCACAGCTAAACGTTGCTGTTCCAGTTTGGATTTTTATTCATACAATTACCCTTTCAGCTACCGCATATACCCTTCGGTGTGGCCAAGCATTTATTTGTGTTTTTATGTGTTTGTTTTTACCTACAATTTCTGTGCGGAATACAAGAATTCGCTTCCTACTATCCCTTGACGCAGTACATTGAAATTCCTGATCCTTGCAACTTTGCTTTAGCTTTACGACATCCTCCCTAACACACAGGTCTACGATGACGTTTGCGGTTTTGCTTCTGGATTTGATTTGTCGTGCGCTGGCTACTTTTGCCTAATTATTCGTTTGCAGCAGATCCAAACAAACACATTTTGCCTCTTCTACTGGATCTAATCCATCTCTCATTTGGATGTGAACAACTAGGTATAGGTTCATTAGCTCTTTTTTTAAGCTAATGACTACCTGACGTTCAAGCGGTAAACAGCGTGTATGCATTTGTTCTAGCTGCGTTTTGAGTTCCTGGTTGTTCTGTTGAAGAGTTAAATTTTCTTCACTTATTCTGCCCATAGGCGGATCCAGGGGGGGCACGGGGGCACGTGCCCCCCCCCCCAGAACTTAAAGTTCATACTTAAAGGAAATCAAACTATAAGAGTTTTAAAAATATATGAATAATAACAGAAAGAACTTTAGTGAAACTCTTGTCTATTTCTGGCTGAAAATGCGAATTTTGTTGATTGTTGCATCCCTTTCCCATGAATAGCTCCACCTCACAAATAAATAAACGGCTATTTGTTGGGTACACACGAATTTTTTTTTCGATTTAAAAAAAAGTGAATTTTCAAAGTGATTTTGGTGAAAAATTTTGAAATGGACATCGAATGACATTGAATGATATAAAAAAAATAATTGTATATGCAACTCAAAAAATTTGCACTTTTTTCGTTGTTTTTTTTTAACATTAGTGTTTTTAAAATAGCGGAACACGTCACAAAATTGCATAAACTATATATTATAGAACTGCTGGATATGTAGAACAAACTTGCATTTCAGAAGTTTGCCCAAGTTTGCACCCCGAAAATAAAGACCCCTTGAAAAAAAAACTCCTCAAAAGCGACCCTTACTTATAGATTTTTATAAATATTAGGTGTGTTTTTTTGTTTATCTATATAGATTTTGTGCAAAAAAACGACATCGGGATTTTTGAAATCCATGCAAACATTTGGCACCACTGTACATATACTTTGGCAGCTGTCTGTCAAAAATGTTGCTTTTGTTTTTTTTTATTTTAACTCCGAAGTGGGAAGGCCATTACATCCATGTTGGATGCAAACAAAAATTTTCATATGGCCATGGCATCCATGTTGGATTCAAAAAAATTGTTTTTTCACAAAAAACCAAAAATTATCTGTATATTCTTAGCTACATTTTAAGACCATGACCATTAACATTAGTTGCGTCGTTCTTGTGTTATAAGCGTTTGAAGGTAGCCATATTGAATTTTTTTTCGATTTTTTAAAAATCAAATGTGAAAACCTTTTTATTTTTATTTCTAATTTTTCGAAAAAACTTTGGTAATTTTATATACATATCTGTTCCACAATCTTATCAGGATCCATTTAAGACTTTTATCTGAAAAGTGCATTGGCTATATCTCGAGATATTAACATTTCAATGCAACCATGTCAAACAAATTTTCGATTATTTTTTTCTATGAGAGTTTTTTTCAAACCTTGTTTTCTCCGCTTTTTTTTTTTGTTTAATATTTTCAGATATTTCTGTATGAACACAACAATAAAACTACCTTGGCACTACTGTTTTTATCGAGAGAAAGTAAAATCTGGATAATTATCTGGATTTTTCAAAAATCTATACAGATAAAGTTTTTGTTGTTTTTAACACGTAAATTGTTTTGATTTCAAAAATCTCGATGTCGTTTTTTTGCACAAAATCTATATAGATAAACAAAAAAACACACCTATTATTTTATTGAGAAAATTTTTCCAGGGATACCTCTAAAAATATGTAAAAAAAATAGTGTTCCAAATTTCAGGCGTTGAAAACATTAGTTGTGGGGATAACGATTTAAAGTTTTGAACTAAAAGACTAAAAGACTAAAACGTTCCTAAGGAAAGTATTAAAATACTCATAACTTGGTCAATTTGGCTCCAAGAGACCTACAATTTGAACACAATATTCTTGAGGTATAAAACAATTTAACCCCTTGTAGCCCCATGTGACATTTCTGTAACAAACCGAAAAAGATTACATAAAAGCTCTACAAACTATTTTTTTTTTTCTTTTGAAGCTTCTAATATTATAATCTTTAAGTATTGCTTTATCGAAATAGTACTTCCAATTTCTAATAAATAGCACCAATAGTTTTTAATTGACAGTTAATGTTGAAAGTTGGGCTTTTTTTGAAAATAAGCAAATTTGTGTAAAAACTACGAAATTCAGAAAAAAAATAGTTTTTGTTAGTAAACCCCACGGGGTTTCATTTTTGGATTTTAGGAAAGTGCCTAAAAATTAATATTAGATAGGTTTTTGCTTGAATTTTTGCATTTATAAAAATAAATTATTTAAACTTTTTTTTTACTCCCAAAATATCGAAATAACTAAGTAAATAATGACTTTATTGAATTTTTAATAAATACGTGTTTTATTAAAGATAAAGGCCAATCGATTGACTTATTAATTTTTAAATTTACGACATTGGGTTACAAAAGGTTAATGCAAATAAAAAAAAAACAAAACTGGGTTTCCCGGCAAAAAAGTATGATTCAGTTTTTTTTTGTTATTCTTAGGAACTTTAATATTTATTAGAATGAAATCTTTAGTATTTGACTAAAAACTACTAGGTCATTAACTAATGGTATAATTATGTCCATAATATTGCAAAATTTTATACAAAATCAATTAAAAAACGTAAACATTTTTTTTTCAAAATTTCATCTTTAAAACTTAATTTCTCAAAAACTATTTGGTGAAACAACTTAAGTCAAAAAATTAAATAAAGAATTGTACGTGCATTTTCTGATTTTTTATATTTTTTTTTTCCGGCTAATCCAGGAGTAAGAGGGTTAGCACTTAAGTGGCTTTTACTGTAACAAGAAAATGAAAATTTTTCCTTCCGAATAACTTTTTGGTCATTTGGTACCTATTTGATGTGGGAAATGTGCCTAAATATTTTTGGCCAGGTTTTAGACCACTGTGGGTCGTTAAAATTTTCTGCTTGTTAGTCAGTCGGATGGTACTTCACTTTATTTCTAACTGTTATTGCTGTTTTTTTTGCCAACCCGTCCCTTGTGCCCCCCCCCCCCCAGAAAAAAATCCTGGATCCACCCCTGATCCTGCCTATGTCTGTTTTAGTAGCCACATTTTCCAACTTAGTGTCTAAATGTTTGGCCATTGTACTCTCTATAATTAAGGTCAAATCGTTTACAGGTATATTTACTGAGGTTCCAGCACTCGCTTCATATTGATCGTTGTTATTTGCTGATCCAGACATACGACGCCTTTTACCAGATTCAGTCGCTGGGTGTTGATCTTAGGCGGAAATTTGACAGGTGTTCTATCCACTGCCATTGTGTTGTTGTGTTTTTCTTTTTTGTTTCTTTGCACTTTTTTTGATTTTTTATACAATCAAAAAGCTACTTATGAGTTAAGACTCACCTCAGATTTTTGTTTTAATGTATTTTAATTGTAGTGTCTTTCAAATCTTTGTTTTTTGAATAAACTCACTAGGTATACTTGATCTTTTAATTAAATATATTTGTGGAGCCGAAATATTTACAAATTTCCCGCTTTAAAACCAGAGTTGCCAATCTAAGGCATTTTGTTGCAAGGCAAGAGGGGCGGAGAAGGCGTAGGAAGGTCGGTAGGGTAGGAAAAAAAACTTTCCCTCGAAACTTAACCTCACCTGCAAACAAAAACATAGATCAGGCCGAAAACCAAAAACAAACAAAAACACCATTTTTGAAAGATGTAACAGCAGACGGACTTTAGTGCAGTGTAGCCTATACCTATACCCTCCCAGTCATGGAAATCCGCTCCGCGGCCATTTTTGGATTTCCTCAATCCAATTTAATTGTGTTTGCATTTGAAGATTGAAAAAACAAAATACATTTTTGTATGAAAGTGATAACAAAATGGGTTTCACCAGAAAAAGTCATAAAAATGTGATAATCACTTGTGACAATCACCTTACGCAGACGTATTTTGCTTTTTGTGACTGTCAACTATCATAAATCACCTAAGCCGATTCCACGGTGACGTGAAATAAGGCCGCATAGGCCCTTATTTCCAATTGTAATGGAAACAAGGCCCTGACAATGCTTGCGACCTAATTTCCATTTCAACAACGAATTTAGGCCCTTCGCCGTCGCACTGTTTAAAAATAATGTGTTTGTTGCTGATTTCTAGCGATCTGCTCATCGCAAAAAAAATCTATTCCCAATTTCCGCGCAGGCCTCCAGGTGCTGTGACTCCATGTGTCAATGGACACGTTCAGGAAATATTACGGACTAGATATTTAGGTAATGTCATTTTAGTAAATTGACTAAATTAGTTTGGATACGCCATTATTGTCAAATTTCAAAATAAACTTGAGAATTTTAGAGATCGCATGGGGCAGACACCAAATTTCACTTCACTTTAATAAACAAATAATATATATTATAACCGATAATGCAGTTTTTACTCGTTTTGGGGCGACTTTCCATTAGGGTCGCACGCAAAGAGTTGTGATTTTATTTTTTACAGTGAGCTTAGGGTCTCAATAGAATACCTTTAAAATATTAAGGTTAGGAAACACCCCTAAGTATGATTAAAAAATAAATATTTAAATTTTTCATACAAAATGTATGCAAATGACGACCAAGAAGAATTTGAAGTTTGAGGCGTATAAAAGTTGAGATGCGTATGGGGGGGCATGCTGCCCCCCTGCAACCCCCCTGCTTGGGCTCACTATAGGATTTGAGGTGGGGACAAGTTTGGGTATGTAAAAAGAACTTCAAAAAAAATTTTTTTTTCTTCGCGGTCGTCATTTGCATGCATTTGTATGAAAAAATGAACTTTAAAAAATTAATTAAAAATATAAATACACGTTTCCTAACTTTAAAATTGTTATTTTTATTACTTTTAGTCATTAATCTTTCACATAAAATTATTCGCGTATTAAAATTCGTGCGACCCTAAAGGAAAGTTGAGCCCTCGTTTTTCACACAAATAAATTTTATTTTGCTGCAGGGTCAATGTGCGTTAATGTAAACAGGTGTAAATGAAAACATGGCTCATAACAAGCTTCAGTTGAATCCCTTTGATGCATACATACGTACAAATCGCGGACGCATGTATGTTTTAACATATACGTCAAGCTCATTGCTGTCAAGAGAGAATTCATTCGACGAGCGTATTTTCCGTGAAAGTTTATTTTTTAAAATGCCAAACAAGTCGTTAGTCATTCAGAAAAATTAAATATTTTTGCAGATTCAATTAAGTCAGTATAATTTGCAAATACTTTTTAGTTTTTAATTTTGATGTAGATTCTATGTGAAACAAACAAATTTTAAAATACAGGACATTTATGTCGATTTGCATGTGTTGACATTTACCCCAGAATATTTTTCATAATGGGTTAATGTAAACAACGTATTGTGGGGGTAAATATAAACATATATTTTTGCTGAAATTATTGGTTTCAATAATAAAAAACGTATTTTTAGTCAATTACCATTGCCAAAGTGCCGCGGAGTGCAATTAAAGTAGCCAACACCATAAATTTCAGTGGATGATGTTGCAAAATCGGTCTTTGACGTACAAAAAAAAAAATGTGACGTTCAGAGCTGCTCACAATGCATTTTGGGTGCCTATATAAAGATTCAAAGGAAGAAAACAAAAACTTTTATTGGAATTTGAAAAAGTTTTTGTCAAGTACCTTCTTGAACGTTTTTCAAGTTGTTATCCATATGATAAAGAGGAATTTCTAAATTTTAAACCACCGTTTACATTTACCCCGAATTTGTAAAAAAACACAAACATGGTGGGGTATTTGTAAACATGCCATATTTGACAGTAATTTAAACAATTTGGGAAATATTTGTTCATATTTATAAGGAAGAATTGCCATCATTTCATATTTGCATTTGAAGATACCATTCAAATTGTTCCGTGAAAACATATAAAAATCTAAAGTGGAAAGAAAAAAAAAGACATGAAATTGTTTACATTTACCCACATTGACCCTAATTAAAAATAATCAGCTGTCATGTTGACAAAAAAAACTTTCCTAATTTTTTAGGGAAAAATTTCTTGCCTAGCTTTCCAGTCAGCTTTCCAATAAAATTAAGTAATTTTGACAGTTGACCAATTAGAGAACGAGAAATTACCTAAATATTTAGTCCCTAACGTTTCTGAACCTGCCCAATTGGGCATTTAAGCCAAACGTCTGTGCCGAAGAAAACAGAAAAAAACTTTTGACATTTCAATTTTGAGGAAAAGAGTGGCGTATGCTTTCCTCAGTATGGGTTTCTTTTCCTCAGAATTGATTTGATTTGATTGGTTGGTTTTTTCTTGTACTTGTTTAATAAACAGTTATGATAGAAAGGAAAAAGACAAAGACAAATTGCTTAAAAGCCCAATACCAAGGCTGGAAATTGAGCTGAGCTGTCAAATCACTTTTGCCTACAAGCTGCGAGGTGTGGAACATCGACAAACTATATCAAGACTGAAAACTTTCGTAAGTTTCACCCCCTAAACCCTATTGTTTACAGTGTTGTTTTTGTAATTTTGACATGAAGTCCGTGAATAAGTGTGCAAAGCAACAACAAATTTAACTGAAAAATTTAGCCACCACTGTGGTGAATGACCAAGTGACGAAACACACAGAAACTTGGTAGGTCATTCACCACACCACGCAGCTTGTATTTGGTGGCTTTCACATATTTTCACAGACAGGGTTTTGCGGGATGACGTGCGAAAGTTTCCAGTCTTGGTATAGTTTGTCGTTGGTTATGCCCATAATTTATTTTCTTTTCTATGCATAGAAATAGTTCTTCTGGCTCTGTTTGATTGATAGTGGTGAAAACACAAGATACTCACACTCAAAATACTGCGTAAAGAGAAACAAAGAATACAGGATTAAAATTCCAAAGAGAAAAAAAGCACTTTAAAATTTCTTAAATTTTTCATTGATAAGAGTTTTTTAAACGCTCTTCAAAATGGTGATTTTAATGTCGTTTTCTTTCAATCCAATGAGAGTACCCTTTTAGTACTTATTTTTGCACTTCCCTTCAAGCAAGAAAACGGAGTTCAGAAAAGACCTCCGACCGAGAAAAACGGGGTTGCACTCACACACTTGCAACTTTTTGTGTATGAACGCAAAGTCGAAGGAGAAATCGTGGTGAAAGAACCAATACATATAAAATCGGCTCCGCGGTGATTATAATTTCCATACTAATTTGAGCCGCCTTCGGACCCGTTTCTGAGCCGAAGTCGGACTCAGCTCCGCCTGAGGCGGAGCGGATTCGGACCGAGGTCGGACATGTTTGCTTGGAGCGTTTTAGAGGTTTTGTGTTCTTTGACGCCACAAAAGTGTAAAAAAAAAATTACTCCGGAGTAATTTTAGTTGCGAAAAATTTTTCTTTCAAACTCTTTTGTTTTTAACAAAAACAACCATTATGAATAAATTTTTTACTGTAGGTATTATATTCCGCCAGATATTATTTCTTCAATTTTTTTCGTTAATTCTTCACTTTTTAAAAAATGAAACTGAAAACCGAATAAAAAAATTTCTCAGCCATCAGGGCTCTTCATAAATAAAAAAAATCCTGTGCCAGATAAAAAAAAAAACATTTTTTTTTCTGCGATGATGGGATATTTTTATTTTACAACTATCAAACTAACGGTGTGTGTCAATTAGGCTGAAAAAACCGATCAAAAGTATAATGAAAAATATACCAATAGTAAAACTAAGTCCGCTTCTACACGAAGACGCAAAGCGCGAGACGCACATAAGAGCAAAGGAGAAATCGATCTTTCTCTCTCCCTTGTTCTTATGTGCATCTTGTGTCTACGTCCTCCTGTAGAAGTCGTCATACGAAAACAAGAACAAAATAAAACCAAAGAAAATAGCTGAAAATAGATGAGAAATATTATAATAATTATTATACCGATATTACCACAGATAATATTATTTGTGGTAATATTTTGAAGCTCTTCTTTCTACCTTATAAGAAAATCATCCCAAAAGGGGTCGGTAATGTAAAGTCACCTTACCTAAGGTACATTCTTTTTATAACAATATTTTACTTTGGTCGTTTCTTTAATACAAAATAGTTAAGATTTCTAACTTTTTGACAGCTGAACATCGTTCATTAACTAGTTTTGAAATGTCAAATAGTAACGATTCGTAACTATTTCCAACTCATTACATTCCGGTCAAAATAGACATTCAACCCAGAACTAATTCGCATAGAGTTGAAAATTGGTACAGAGCATTTAAATTAAAGTAAAATGCCAAAAGTCTCATGTGTGCATAAAAAGTAATTCAAGTTCTAATGTCGAAAATGTGGGTTTTTCATATATACACCGAAAAAAAAGTTTGATAATAACAGCTATCAAATTAACATTTTTCAATGACAAAAGTCGTCCAACATTTAAAATATCAATTTTGATATGATCATCATATCAATTTGACGTTTTTAAATTTTAAGTGGATAGTGAAAATTTCACTTTGACAATGGGCAGGTTCAGAAACGTTAGGGACTAAATATTTAGGTAATTTCTCGGCCTCTGATTGGTCAACTGTAAAAAAAAATCCTTCCAATTTAGGTAATTTTATTGGAAAGCTGACTGGAAAGTTAGGCAAGAAATTTTTCCCTAACAAATTAGGAAAGTTTTTTTTTTTCAACATGACAGCTGATTGTTTTTCATTAAAGAATTATGGTAGCAGAATTAAATTGATTAGTGTGTAAAACGAGTAAAAAGTGCATTATCGGTTATAATTAATACTATTTATTTATTATTATTTGGTGTCTGCCGCAAGCGATCTCTAAAATTCTCAAGTAAATTTCGAAATTTGACAATAATGGCGTATCCAAACTAATTTAGTCAATTTACTCAAATTTCCGTGTCCAATAAAAATATCATTTTGACTATTTTTTAATTTCACTTTGACAGTGCAAAAATATCAATGTTGACTAGATTTTACGTTGTAGTTTATTGTGATGATATTTCTTTCTTTTTCTTTCTTATTATTTTTATTTTTTTAGGTATTTTCTTTCTTTTTTCTTTCAAATCAAACAAAACATTACTGAAAGTGAATATTCTTTATAAAAAAGTGGTGATATTATTTTTTCTATTATAGGTGATATACCTAATTGTTTGTTATTTTCTCCACAACTATGTGAAGTAAAATCTTATTGCCGATCAAATTTTATCAGTGAATCATACATTTTACTTCGAAAAAACACAAAGCGCCTTTAAATTAGTACAAATTAATATTTTTTCATTTAATATTTTTCAATAATTTGGAATGAGAACTTGATATATGAAAAATTGATAATAAAATATCAAACGAAATTTCAAAAATGTGATATTCAAATATTATACTGATAATAAAAATATTATTTTGATATTTTAATTATCATAAGACACATTTTATAGAGCATTTTTTGCTGATATTTAAAAAATGTTAATTTTATATTTAAAAAATTTTAAATTGATATTGTTTTTTTTTCGGTGTAACTTTGAAACGGATGACTTGTAAGTTTTTTTATTACCTAAAAAAAATGTTATCACTTTTTTTTACGAGGTATCGTTTAGAAGATATCGTGGTTTTAAAATGTCAAATGTCGAAAATAACGGTTTTTTTCCTATCACTCTTAATTGATGAGTCCTATCGAAAAGTTGTCTTTGAAAAACTGGTACATAATGTCCTCCTTTATACCAATTTTTAATTAAACTTCTTTAAAATATTTTTTAAAAAAGAAATAAATTTATTAGTTTGAATCTCAAAGGTTGTCTTAAGATGCGAAGTATCTTCTGCGATGGTAAACTTAAGATTGGATGTATCTTGTCCAATGGTTAACTTAAGATTGGATGTATCTTGTCCAATGGTTAACTTAAGATTGGATGTATCTTGTCCAAGAGTTAACTTAAGATTAAATTATAATTTTTATATTTGGAATGATCCAACTGGGGATCGTTACAATGTTCTTTGTTTAAAAATGATGACACAGCATCTTACAGTTGCTCTAGCGGATGCTTGGGTGTCGCAGTTTATTACTACTTTAAAATGATGACACAGCATCTAACAGTGGATGCTTGGATGTCGCAGTTTATTACTACTTTAAAATGATGACACAGCATCTAACAGTGGATGCTTGGATGTCGCAGTTTATTATTACAAGATAAATATTAGAATACACCAGAAGAGTATATGCTATGATCCAACATTGTAGATCGATACAATGTTGTATTGTTTATTTGTTTAGGTCTCGCTATTTTGTTTTAATTTATTGTGGAAGCGCACAAGTGATATCGGATAAAACTTATGTACCTATACCTTACCTTTTTTTTTTTTTTTTGTTAAAGTAGTCTTTCAAAAAGGAAAAAAGTTTTTTGATTTGGTCAAAATTAAAAAACTGCGAATTTTTGTACCTAGCTTCTAAAATATATTTTTAACTTAATAACGAAGAAAAAATAACTAAAATAATAAAAATAATAATTTGAAGTATATTTAACTTATATTATAATATAACGTTTCCCACAAAATAGCTGAAGATATGCTTTACTCACTCGTTTTAAAGGTAGTGCGCCGAAGTAAAAAATATCATATCAGCTCCCGTTTTTGAAATATTACCGTTAGAAAAAGGAAAAAACGGTTTTTTACCACTTTTGATGCTATGCCTTATTTTGAAGAAATTTTTTATAATATAAATCATAGCGGTATATATAAGAAGTGAGTTTAGCTTAATTTATCAAAAAGGGGATTAAAACGTGATAACTGTTTGATACATTACAATAAGCCAAGATACCTTGAACAGTAAAAAAGATATCGATAAAAGATATTTAAAAAAAATGTCTTCACATAAAAGCATAGCCTCAAAAGTAGTCAAAAAACGTTTTTTGCATCTTCTAACGGTAATATTTCAAAAACGGGAGTTGAAAGGATATCTCTGACTTCAGATTCGAGTTCAGCACATCAAAAACCTATAGAAAAGTATATCTTTGTCCCGGCACCAAAAACCTTGTAGACTTGTATTATTTTATAGTCCATGATGGTTTCCATAAAAAATATTAAGATGTGCTTTTTCATAGCTGTCATCGTTTAGAAGTTATAAGTAATATACGAAAAAATCGCTTGTTTTGTCTTTTATTTTCGACCTTGAATAACTTTTTATGCACACATGGAATTTTCAATAATAGTTATAAGGCCGAAAGGCATTAGAATTAAGAAAAATGAAGTATAACTTAGAGTGCCCGTATAGGGCCAGTAAGTTAGTTGTAAGTAATTGATAAGTAGGCTAGTTTTAATGAATTTTTGTCTAGCTTTAAGATAGTTTTAAGTTGATGAATAATAAAAATGAATTTAAAATGAAAATGGAAAAAAAAAAAAACACATGGAATTTTTGGGGACTCTTGACTTTTGACATTTTACTTTTATTGATGTTAGTATATCTTAGTCTCGGCACCAAAAACCTTGTAGACTTGTATTATTTTATAGTACATGATGGTTTCCATATAAAATATTAAGATGTGCTTTTTCATAGCTGTCATCGTTTAGAAGTTATAAGTAATATACGAAAAAATCGCTTGGTTTGTTTTATATTTTCGACCTTGAATAACTTTTTATGCACACATGGAATTTTTGGGGACTCTTGACTTTTGGCATTTTACTTTTATTGATGTTTCAATCCACTGTAGAAGTTTTCAGGTCTATACGAATTTTTTCCAGGTTTTACGATAGACTCAACTGTTTAAGAATAAAATGCAAAATACGTAATTTTTTCGTATAGTCCTCTCTCTGAAAGCTAATATCTTCTAAACTATGCCACTATGAAAGAGCACATTTTAATATTTTTTATTGAAAACATTATGTGCTATAAAATAAATTAAAAAACTGCATTTTAGAAGAGTAAAGTATAAAAAGCTGTTATTTTTGATTTTTTTCCAAATTAAAAAAAAAATATTTTTTCTAATTAGATACAGCTCTGAGAAATAAAAACTGAATTGAAATATGTTAAAAAACGGGTATGGCTTGTTCCGCTTTTCTTATTTCGGTTTTTGGTTGTTTCAAAAAGGAAAAAAAAACAACGAATTCGTTACAATTTAAGGAAACAGATTTCTTATATTATAACGATTTGCTTATCTTAAATCCAAAAGTCTTCAAAACCCAAAACAATCCACAAAACTGAAGACGGAATAACCAGATGCCAAAATAAACTGAAAGCGAAATGAACCTTGGCGAAACAACTCATTGGACTTGTAATGAAAATGCGAAATAAATAAAAATCAAGAAGACACAAGGCGAAGTTATAGTTGGGCGAAGTGATCGAAATACGAAGAAAACGAAAACCCAAATAAAGGATGGCGAACTAATCAGAAATAAATGTGTCAAAAACGAAATAAGAGAAATCGAAGTAAAAAAGGCGAAACAATAGGCACCCGTTAAAAAAACATAATCTACAAATGCTATGTAGTTAACTAATGTTAGGTTTTATCTACGGAAAAATTGCTTTGGGCTGAATTTTGGTAAACACCTTCGTTACGTCGCGCGTTGTAATGAAGATGTGACAAAATTGACATTGATATCGTGCCAGCGGCGCACTGTTGTCCAAAATGACTTATCTCGTTGCAAAAATCATAACTTTTGAACGGATTGAGGTAGCGGTACAGTTTTTTTTTTTAATTTGAAGGAAATTTCCAGGGCTGTTACACCAATGAATTTCAAGAAAATTGTGTTACAGGGTGTTTAGGAATCATCGGCCGAAAACCGATTTTCTTAAAAAAAAAATATTTAAATTAAAATTGGTATGCCATTTTGTAGAAATCACTAATTCACATCTAAAAAAAGTTCAGATTACACTTTTCCATGATATTACGATTATAGAGAATGCCAACAAAGTTGGTCCCGGAAGTCCGTCTGTCTGTCTGTCTGTATAAGGATCTACATCCTAAACGGATGGACCGATTGACTTCAAATTTGGTATGTAGCATTTTTTGGAGACCCTCCAGAGGTGTTTTTGGAATTAATTTTTTTGGGCCAAAAATAACGGTACTTGTCATACACCAATTTCAGTAAAGCTGTAATTGCTCAAAAACGGCTCCAACGATTTTGTTTAAAAAATTCAAATGTAAGTTTGAAAACAAGGTCTATCTTCTAATGAAAAAAATTTTTTTGGAAAATCATTATTAACGGTACCTGCCATAGAACGGTTTTTTTTAAATCCGATATTCTCCGAAACGGCTTATTCGATTTCAACGAAACTTTTTTTGAAGAAGCACTTATATAACTCAAATATAAGCCAAAAATAAAATTTCAAAAAAAATAATTTTTGGATTTTTAAAAAAATTTTGAAATTTTTTTTTGAAAAATAAAATTTTCGAAAACGGGACATTGTATTTTTTTGAAATTTTGTTTTTAGATGTGGATTAGTGATTTCTACAAAATGGCATACCAATTTTAATTTAAACATTTTTTTTAAAGAAAATCTGTTCCTTCTGCCTTCATTTGTTTTCAAAGTACAAAATCTCGGCAGTGCGCAAGCATGCGCAGCTAAATATTTTTATTTTGAATCAACAATTGATTGGTACACATACCCTATTCGGCTTAATGAATGGAACCGAATGGATTTTTTACGGTACCTGCCATAAAACCGTTTTTTTTTCAAATCCGATATTCTCCAAAACGGGTTATTCGATTTCAACGAAACTTTTTGTGAAGAAGCACTTATATAACTCAAATATAAGCCAAAAATAAAATTTCAAAAAAAATAATTTTTGGATTTTTAAAAAAAATTTGAAATTTTTTTTTGAAAAATAAAATTTTCGAAAACGGGACATTGTATTTTTTTGAAATTTTGTTTTAAATGTGGATTAGTGATTTCTACAAAATGGCATACCAATTTTAATTTAAACTTTTTTTTTAAAGAAAATCTGTTTTTGGCCGATGATTCCGAAACACCCTGTGAAATAATTTTATTGAAATTCATTGGTATAACAGCCCTAGAAATGTCCTTCAAATAAAAAAAAAAATTGTACCGCTAACTCAATCCGTTCAAAAGTTATGATTTTTGCAACGAGATAAGTCATTTTGGACAACCGTGCGGCGTCAGAAGTTATAGAGGTCGAAAGGTCACGAGGTTTTTCCCATTTATCTCGCGACCTGTTGCTCGAAAGTTAATAGAGGTCTTACAAAAAATTGTTCGTCATAAAAATATCTACAAATATTGCCTTATGCATTTTTCTCTAAAATCAACCGTTTTCGGAATAGAGCGATTTCAAGCGTAGGCATAATCATATTCAGCTGCAAATTGGGGCTAAAAATGCCTAAAATTACTGGACTATTGCAAATTTGATTAGATACAACGGCGTATACAAGGGGGGGAGGGTCACGGGGTCATGACCCCCCCCAAGAACTCAGAACTTAAAAAAGAATTTGTTGTGTGATACTGAAATCTCTTGAGTAAGATTATTTTCAAAATGTTGAAGTTTTAGAACATGAACGAAAATTAAAAGTAAAAAAAATTGTTGGTATTCAAACAAACTATTTTACCATATTTTGGGGATGTGGTCATATTTTTAGCGAACGCTATGCTGGATTAGGATTATTTTGATTCGTTCGATAATATTAGTTGAGCTGTAGTGTTTTGTATGGAAACAAAATCCGTATAAGTATTATATTCAAAGCTTTTTAAAAGAAATTGAATCTAGTAGGTACACAAAAATAATATCTTAAGGGCAAGACACTGCTTACCAGCAAATAAAAGAAGCAGCCATATCTTCTATTTTTTTATATGATGAAGTGAATAAAATATGTTTTAAATAGGTAAGCTTTCTGTGGCCTTGCTGTGTGGAGGTCAATTCTGTTGATAAAATTCGTCATCGGCAAAATATTAAAGAAGGATATCATTTCTCAAATCTTTTTAGTTTTTTGCAATGTTCCAGTTCAATACATTCGTCTGATAAAATTTGGTGAATTTTGTTTGCTTACAGAATATAACAGTATTTTGTACATACTAAATTTGCTAGATCTGTTGCATTTTTTGAAACAACTATCGATTTGTTAATCATCAATGGCCAGCCAATTATAGAAGCAATGTAAGCAACCTTATCTAAGGCAATTTAAATATTATTATTAAATATCACTTAGGGCTAATTTTTTGAATAGTTAGATAAACCTAAGTTAAAGCTTATTCCTGGGAATAAAAGTTTTTTTTATAGTGACATTTATTCTTCTGATAGTCTATCTAACGATTGAAAAAGCAGGGCTTAATCTAATAAATACAACTGAATGTTTTTTATATTGTAAACCGCTGATTAATACCTGAAAACGGACGAATTCCAAAATATCGCCAAAAGTATTTTTTTACTATTTTAATAGAGGTATTTTAAATTCCCATACAATTTTAAAACAAAATTTAAAAAAAAATATATTTTCAATGCAATTTTTTTTACAAAACTTTGCGATTCGTTTGCCTGAGGTTAGGAAGACTTTTAATTCAAAAGTTAAAACTGTTATTAAGTTAAAACGATTTTTATATTAACTTTCTGGGCTAGCGGAAAACAATGAACAGTTGTTTTAAGGCAAATTATTCAATCGAAGTACTCGTACAGTACATTTTATTTTTAGGAGAGGATAGCCTCAATTGGTCAAAATTAAAGCCTAGTACGCTGCTGATAAGAAACGAAAAATCACATACAAAAATGAAACAACGAAATGGTAAACCAAAAATTTCGTTCAACTTTTCGTTCTGTAGTAAGCTGTTCGGCACAACGAAATTGAAAGTCTAAACTTCTTTTTCGCACACACAAACAATTGCCGGGGACATTCATTGTGTGTGGAAAAATGACATTTTGAGTTTTTTTGTTTGTTTTTGTTGTTCATTTTGTAATTGCATGTCTTTCTGCGATGCGTGTTTGTTTTTTTTTTCATTTATGTTTTGCAATTTTTGAGTATTTTCGGTCCAGATTTCGCAAGCATTTCGTTGTCCTCGTGGAGACCGACGAAAAATTTCGTTTCACATCAGCAGCGTTCTAGGCTTTAAGGCTTAACGCTAAACTTAAACGAATCTCATACCGTTTTTGTTTGGTTATTTTTAGAACTACATTCGGAACTTTTCGATTCGAAATGCAAGACGCACAAATTTCATGTTTAATAATTCAAAAAGCCCATTTTCAGGTTTATGCCTGCTATCAAAACTTTTGAAAAAAAAAAAAAAATTGGCATGACCCCCCCCCCAAGAAGCAAACCTGTATACGCCCCTGATTAGATAACACTGACTTTTAGACGAAAATAGACAAAAAACGATATTTTCTTTATATATGTACCCCTCTTTTGAGCGCACTACTTTTAAAACGATGAGTGTTACTTAAGCATATCGTCGCCCTAGTATTGAAGTGCCGTATACGCCATTTTTACATTTTTGGGAAATCACATTTAAATGTTCGGAAGATAATTGCGAAAGAACTAACCGCTGGTATTTTTTGATATTTTAGTATGATATATAATTAAAATGTGTCTTTTATATACATGTTATTGGACATCTGCAATTCGTTTAGTTTTCAAAATATTTAAATTTTTGTTCAAAATGAGTTTGCCGTATACGCCATGAAAATCAGAAGTTTCTTTTATTCATATACACGTACGTCAAAAAAAAACAATTCTCAAAATTTTCTTGCATTGCATGAAAAATTTGACGCAAATGCCAAAATTTCTTGTTTTTGTCAAAACAATAGTGAATATCTCGGCAACGAAATAAGATAGGTAGAAAAAAACGGATAGCAGATTTGAAAAGAGCAACTTCGAAAACATACGACTGCATGCCTAGTTCAAAAAATGCAATTTGGCGTATACGGCACTCCAATACTAGGGCGACGATATCTTAAGCTATTTTGTGGAAAACGGTATATTCTATTAAGTGGGTTAAAAATATATGCTAAAAAACTCATATTTTAGAAGCTAGTTTTTAAGTTTTCAGGAAATCAAATATGTTTTTTTCTTTTTGAACGACTACTTAAAAAAAAAAGGACATTATCTATTTACCAGTTTTTCAAAGACAACTTTTCGATAGGACTCATCGTTAAAGAGTTATAGGAAAAAAACCCTTATTTTCGACATTTGACACATTTTAAAAACACATTTTCGACATTAAAACTTGAATAACTTTTTATGCACACATGGGACTTTTGACATTTTATTTTAATCGACGTTTAAATGCTCTCTACCAATTTTCAGCTCTATGCGAATTATTTCTGAGTTTGCCCTTTTTTATGTTTATTTTGTCTGGACTATTAGTTGATATCTCAAAGTGGATGTTTGGTTTACAACTTGTTAGTCCGCTATTACATGAAGCCTCAAGAGGCGCGCCTCTTTTCAAAACTAATGAGTGCAAAAGAATCAGAAGATAAAACAAAAAAATTATCCGACCGGAGAGTCGTGGGCCAAATTTCTGAGACTCTTTTTTGAGGTTTCTTTTTCCACTCTTTCTTTTTTTTTTTTTTTCAACACACCATTCCGTTTTTGAGATATGTCATGATAGCATTTAGTCCAGTCAAATTATATTTGGTTGTATGGAGGTCTGAGAAATAATTCGCAACTGCAATTCGTACCTAAAATATGAAAGTACACTAGTACAGGAACTAAACCCCCCATTTTCCACAAAAATGTCTGGACGACTTTGGCCGCCATTTTGTTTTGAACAGTTTTGCGACTATCGCTTGTAGTTAGGCTAGTTTTGGTGTTAGAGAAAAATGTTATGAGACAAACTTGTAGTAAATTTTATTTCCCACAAAATATATTTTATAACTTTTTACTCTAAAACCCATCATTTAGGAACAAAAAACAACGGCAACACTAAGAGTTATGAAGGATATTTTTTTCAAAAGCCACAATTAAACGCTTTATTTTAATTTTTAAATAGTGTTATTAAAATTAATAGTTTTTGAAATAATCGATCTCAAAGTTAAAATTAGCGAAACAAATTAAAAAAAAAACACATTCAATACTATTTTAATCATGACCATTAATTTCAATACAAATTTACTATTACAATAAAACTACCTTCGCTGATTTTCTATGTCTTCTTGTTTTTGAGAAAATTGAAAAATGAAACAAAAAAATAAACAGATTAATAATTTTTTATTTTTTTTTTGCTGTTTTGATAACTTTGGTACTAACAATGGGTGATATGCATAAAAACGTAGTACTTACTTAAAGTAAAAGATGAAAGTAAATACTATAAATTCTAGTAAAAGGTGAAATTCATAGTATATACTTAATTTCGTATGCATAAAAAAAAAGTACCTGCTAGCAGGCAAATACTTTTAGTATATACTGAATTCATCCAAGTAAATACTAGAATTCACCCAAAAATTATAGTAAATACTTTTTTTTAGATTATTTGTATTCGTTTGGTGTTAACAAATAAATTGTTTTGGAATTTTTACGGTTTAATCCATTATAAATTTACTGTTTCTAAATTTTAGTTTGTGAACATCTGTTCGTGCTATTTTGTGAGTCATAAGTAAATCAGCAGCAGAGATGAGTAGCAATACGAAAGGTTTGCCAATAAGCCAAATGCACTTAGCTTTTGTGCGAATTTTAAAAGTGCATAATGTACTTATGAGTAAGTCACAGCAACCCTCTATTAAAAAAGCTAAGGCGGAGGCTATAAAAATATTTATTAATGAATACAAATCTGAAACTAGGGCGACACTAAACGAAGAACCACACGAACCAAAGTAATTTTTGAAGGTTTTTTGAGTGAACTCGAATCTGAAGTCAGAAAAAATTGATTTGCCTCCGTTTTTGAAATATTACCGTTATAAAATGACCAAAAACGTAATTTTGGCCGTTTTTAATGCTATATTTTTATGTGAGGTAATTTATTACAAACAAATTTCTAACGGTTCTATATTTTTTTTTCCAAAAACTTTTTAAATCTTTCCGATATCTTTTTTATTGCCCGAGATTTCTTAAGTTTAAGTTAATTAGTCAAAAACAAACTTAACTTTATTTAAAGTTTAAGGGCGAAATTCAAAGTTGTTACTCAAGTTAAGATTTTTCTCAACTTGAGCGTTGACTTGAGAAAATATTTTTCTCAATCAAACTCACGATGAAATTTGACTGATTTGATTAAACTGTCATCTAAAATAAATATTTTTTTTAATTATTCGCTATCATTTTTTTTTTCCTTTAATGTTATATCGTTAAATCGCGTCAAACACAAAATCAAATCGATACCGAATTTAAAAAAAAAATACATTTTTAGATGAGAGTTTACGTAAATTAGTCAAATTTCTTTGTGAGTTTGATTGAGAAAAATATTTTCTCAAGTCAATGCTCAAGTTGAAAAAAATCTTAACTTGAGTAACGACTATGAATTCCGCTCTAAGTCACTGATCAACAAGATTTTTGCCACAATAACCAAAATATACTTTTCTGAAGGTTTTTGGTGTGCTGAGGTTGAATCCGAAATCAGGGAAATTCTATTAGCATCCGTGTTTGAAATATATATACTACCGTTATACAAAAAAAAAAACATTTTTATAACGGTAATATTTAAAGAACGGAGGATAATAGAATTTTTCAGGTTTCGGATTCGACCTCAGTACCCCAAAAACCTTCAGAAAGGTATATTTTAGTTATTGTGGCAAAAAAAAAGAAAATTTTGGTTGACCAGTGCTGTCTTTGAGCTAAAGATTTATTTCATCTTAAGATATCGCGGGTAATCAAACAGATATCGGAAATATTTAAGGAGTTTTTTAAAGAAGGAAGTTCTTCTTCTTTGTTTTTAACGAATTACCTCTTGTGGCAAAAACCTTGCTGATCAGTATTTTAATTTTACTGGAAATTACTTACCTATAAAGTGTTCACTTAACCAATCCACATTTTCCCTTTCAAAACGATAAAGTTGTTTATAATTTGATTCAAAACCCGGTCTTCGATTTTTATAGACTTTTTGGGAATTTAATACGTACAAATTCTGCCATTTGGAAAAACAAATTAACAACCCTATTTTAATAAATATAAAGAACCGATTGCCTCAAATGTGACTTAATACTGCTATTCATTATTTCCACGGCTTCATATACGGTGTTAAAATAAAAAAGTATATGCTATGAGATTTACAAGTTGGTATTTTGTAACCTTGTAAAAATCTAGTAATTCCTAAAGTAAAAAAGTACTTACTAGTTTTTATGCATACGGAATAAAGTATTTACTGAAAAAGTTCATCCAAAAAAGTAGTTACTATGATTGATAGTAAATACTTAATTTTCAGCATTTACTTGATTTTTATGCATATCAAAAAAAGTATATACTTGAAAACTCTCTAGTAAAAGCATTTACTTTTTTTTATGCATATCACCCGATGAGCCGTATGCATAAAAGGTAGCATATGCTTTTACTAGTAAATTTTAATAGTATTTACTACTTTCCATATGAATAAAAAACATAGTAAATGCTGGAAAGGTAGTATTTACTAGAAGAATAGTATTTACTAGTTTTGGATGAATTTTTATAGTAAATACTGGTTTTGGTATGCATAAAAAACTAGTACGAACTTTTACTTTCTAGTATTTACTGCTAATTTTTCAAGTTTCTAAATACCAACTTGAACATTTACTAGTAAAAACTTTCTCATGTTAAATGCCGACATCATCAGTCGCGACTTTACTTTCAAAGCAATCGGTTTGCAGAGGATTTATTTCGAATATAAAAATGGCAGCTTTTTTCAATTTAAGATCTGAAAAAAATTATAAATAGCGAAGAACGCCCGCGAATAATAATTTTAAAATGCTCTACCGTTTTGAGAAAGATAACGTTGAGTGGCTAAGCGAATATTTTATGGGTAAGATATTTTATTTGCAATTAATTGAATCTGATAAATTTATTTATCCTTTTTACAAAAAAAAATCTCAAGGTTCTCAATCTGAGAGAAGGGGAGGAGCAACATGAAGGAAATTATGTGTACTAAAATTAAAATGCTTTTTTCGCCATTTGTCCTATGCGTATAAAACTCCTTAACCGCCTTAGACTCCAGTTGTTATTATCAACAAATTGGTTACAAAAGAAGAACATTTTAGAACGTTAAAAATACAGAACAAAAAAAAGCAACAGCATTTATATAGGTATCTAGTATATACTATTACTTTCAGATGAATTAGTAGTATTTACTGGGATGAATCCAGTATTTACTGCTAGTTTGTACTAGCTAGTAGAAACTAAGGTTTATGCATACCGAATGTAGTAAATACTATTAGTTTCAGCTTCTACTAGTAGTACTAGTATTTACTATGAACCTTTTACTACTAGTAATTACTTTTTTTTATGCATATGCCTCAATATCATAAATAAAAAAGATCTTATGTATTTATTACATATAGAGTTAGTTGAGAGCTTTATGCATTAAAAAAAAAAAACATTTTACGCTGTGTTTTTTTTTAATTTGTTTCGCTAATTTTAACTTTGAGATCGATTATTTCAAAAACTATTAATTTTAATAACACTATTTAAAAATTAAAATAAAGCGTTTAATTGTGGCTTTTGAAAAAATATCCTTCATAACTCTTAGTGTTGCCGTTGTTTTTTAATATTTTTTTTAATATTAGGTTGTTTTTTAGAAAATTTCCCCTCCCGCCTTAACGAAGTTAGATAGACCCCACCTCCCAAAGTAAAAAATACTTGTATTGAACCCTTCTACAAAATACAGTTATCAAATCTCAGCGCCATAGTTATCGTGCTCTCCAACACCCTGTTTTTTCTAATTTTTTTTTTATTGATTTTTCGTTCTAGTGAGGGAATGGTACGTCGGACAAAAAACCTTATATGAGAAAAACATAGTTAATTAATAGTTCTTCAATTTTTATAACAACAATTTTTTGATAAAAGTTTAAAATAAAAAGTTATGGTGCATATAAAAAAAAGTGAGCATAACATTTTACGAAATTCATTATAATTCCTAAATGGTGGGTTTTAGAGTAAAAAGTTATAAAATATATTTTGTGGGAAATAAAATTTACTACAAGTTTGTGTCATAACAATTTTCTATAACACCAAAACTAGCCGAACTACAAGCGATGTCGCAAAACTGTTCAAAACAAAATGGCGGCCAAAGTCACCCAGACATTTTTGTACAAAATGGGGGGTTTAGTTCCTGTCCTAGTGTACTTTCATATTTTAGGTACGAATTGCAGTTGCGAATTATTTCTCAGCAAAAGTATAACTTGACTGGACTAATTGAAAAACACTACCTCAAAGCTAAGTTTCTCAAATAATGACCTCGTCAAGGAAATCGTCTCCACTCAGTCTGATGCCTCTTGGGACTCGGAGAGGTATTTAACGGCGGCTGACATGTCCTCAATGGATCTGGACTAAACATCCGTCGTATCAGCTTTGCCTTTTTATTCTAAGACCGTAACTGGTCAAAATCGTGGCTGAACTATGTTCTCTTACAGCCATATTGCACCGGCAGGTAGGCCTGCGATATACTAGCTTGTAGTTACCGTTTTCTTATCACATAAATTTGTTTTTTTCTTCACATCAAAAGTTGGAATGAACTAACTCCTTAATTATTTATTATTCTTTTATTCTATACTAACAATATTGTATTTTCGTGCTTCTTTTTAGTTTATTTTATACTTATGTTTAATTGCCAAAGGGGATAAGATATACATCTTTTCTAATCATTAATAACTGATCTCAAAATAACTGAAAAAAAAACAAGAACTTACAATAGCTGCGTTCCTTTGGAAATATTTATCTACTTTTTAGTACTTAAAACTACTTTGATCTACTTTGCTATACTGAAAAAGTAGTTCAAAGCAGCTTTAAGTACTAAAAAGTAGATAAATATTTCCAAAGGAACGCAGCTAATACTATCGATTATATTCTCAAAAATATTTAAATATAAATTTATAATTCAATATAAATTATAATATTCTATACTGTAAATTACACTTTAAATGTACAGATTCAATAATCTTAAACTCTGATACAATTTTATATATCAAAACAAAACTACCTAATAGGTATTCGCAAAAAAAAAAAAACAAAAACAAAACCATTCAAAAATGAAAATGAAAATATCATACTCTGGCGTATTCGTACCTGGAGAACTTGTATTTGACGCCCTTCAAGCAAACAGGTCCGACCTCGGTCCGAATCCGCTCCGCCTGAGGCGGAGCTGAGTCCGACTTCGGATCAGAAACTGGTCCGAAGGCGGTTCAAATTAGTATGGAAATTATAATCACCGCGAAGTCGATTGCATATGTATTGGTGTGGTGAAAATCTCCATTCCGAGAAAACGGAGCCGAAAGCG
This sequence comes from Episyrphus balteatus, assembly GCF_945859705.1. Lineage (NCBI taxonomy): Eukaryota > Metazoa > Arthropoda > Insecta > Diptera > Syrphidae > Episyrphus > Episyrphus balteatus. The sequence goes on from NC_079135.1 coordinate 60,787,439, forward strand.
GACCTGAGCCGGAGCAGCGAAAACCTACCAGAAAGAGGAATAAGAAAGGGATGACATTTCGCATTTGCGACCAAAAAAAGAACAAGATTTATTTTTTTTTTCACTGAAACTGTTTTATTTTTTATTTTATTTTGGCAAACGAAATTTTCACAATAATAATGTTTTTTTAGATACCCAATCGCATGTTTCACCTTCTAGATTTTTCTTCATCATTAGAGATTACATCTACAACACAAGAAGAAACAACATTTTAACCCAAACACTTTGAGCGATATATAAAACATACCTTTTTTGTTTTCCATATTGTTTATAATTTAACAAAATTGTTTATAATTAATAAACTAACATTATACAAACAACGACACGAGACACGACGCGACCAAACACTTCAACAAAAAATAACAAAGTGACGCTTTGGCTCTTGTTCCCTTCAAGCAAGAAAACTGAGTTCAACAAAGACACCCCGCCTTCAGAACGCGAAAAAAGGGGTTGCACTCACACACTTGCAATTTTTGTGTCGAAGGAGAAGCGTGGTGAAAAATGCAAAAAGGAGAACTGACGAAAGAAAGACAAAGGCAAGAAAATGACAAAGCGCCATTTTGTTATTTATTTGTTATTTGTTGAAGTTCCTCGCGTGTCGTGCTCGTGACTCGTCAAAAATAATAATAACAATATTATTAATATTAATTGGAATAAAAAACAGGTATGCATTGCTGAAATGTAGCTTAGCAAATTTCTAATCAATAATTAATCTTTTTTATGTTTTTCGTAGGAAGTCATCTTCTCCTGTAGCCTGACGCCACCACCAACCACGAACAACATTCAACAAATAAAATTTTAGAAAATCAATTATTCCTGCCGCTGGCCTGTATGCTGTTTCTCCAGTAAATAATTGTAAACATTTGTGTTTGTGAAAGTTAAATAAATAAAACAATTTCAGTGAAAGAAAAAATAAATCTTGTTCTTTTTTTGGTCGCAAATGCGAAACGTCATCCCTTTTTTATTCCTCTTTTGGTAGGTTTTCGCTGCTCCGACTCAGGTCCGCCTTCGGCTCCGTTTTCTCGGAATGGAGATTTTCACCACACTAATACATATGCAATCGACTTCGCGGTGATTATAATTTCCATACTAATTTGAGCCGCCTTCGGACCAGTTTCTGATCCGAAGTCGGACTCAGCTCCTCCTCAGGCGGAGCGGATTCGGACCGAAGTCGGACCTGTTTGCTTGAAGGGTTGGCCTTGTCTTTCTTTTCCTTTTCTCATTTTTCACCACGATTCTCGTTCGACTTTGTGTTCATACACAAAAAGTTGCAAGTGTGTGAGTGCAAGCCCGATTTTCGCGGTCTGAGGTCGGAGTTTCTTTGTTGAACTCAGTTTTCTTGCTTGAAGGGCGTATACTGTGTATACTCATTTTAGTTCTATCCCTTCAAGCAAACAGGTCCGACCTCGGTCCGAATCCGCTCCGCCTGAGGCGGAGCTGAGTCCGACTTCGGATCAGAAACTGGTCCGAAGGCGGCTCAAATTAGTAGGGAAATTATAATCACCGCGAAGTCGATTGCATATGTATTGGTGTGGTGAAAATCTCCATTCCGAGAAAACGGAGCCGAAGGCGGACCTGAGTCGGAGCAGCGAAAACCTACCAGAAAGAGGAATAAAAAAGGGATGACGTTTCGCATTTGCGACCAAAAAAAGAACAAGATTTATTTTTTTTTCACTGAAACTGTTTTATTTTTTATTTAATTTTGGCAAACGAAATTTTCACAATATATACAATATAAAATACAATACATTTTTTTCATTTTATTTTATTTGTTGTTGCTGCTGTTGTTGGTGTTTCTTTAGATGCCCAATTGCATGTTTCACCTTCTGCCTTTTTCTTCATCATTAGAGATTACATCTACAACAGAAACACATCACTTTAATCCAAACACTTTGAGCGATATATACAAATACCTTTTTTTGTTTCCATATTGTTAATAGTTTGATATAATTGTTTATAATTATACTTATATTTTATTAACAACGACACGAGACACGACGCGACTAAACACTTCAACAAAAAATAACAAAATGACGCTTTTGCTCTTGTTGGCTATGTCTGTCTACTTTTTTTCCTTTTCTCAGTTTTCACCACGATTCTCTTAGACTTTGTGTTCATACACAAAAAGTTGCAAGTGTGTGAGTGCAACCCCGCTTTTCTCGGTCGGAGGTCGGACTGTCTTTTCTGGACTCCGTTTTCTTGCTTGAAGGGATAGTTTTAAGTATTTTGTATTTATGTACTATTGATCTATTATCAAAATGTAAACGGCCTAAGGACAAAAACCAACAAGGTTTATAAGAACATAAATAACGTGCCTCATGATGTACTTATCCTCACGGAAACATGGCTAAATTCTTCTTTTGTGGATACAGAGATGTTTGATTCCAACTTTCAAATTTACCGCCGAGATCGCCATAATGACACCTACACTACAACTGTTGGCGGTGGTTTATTGATAGCAGTACGTAACTGCCTCTTTTGCAATCTTGTCGACGATTTTTTGGAATCAACATTGGAAATAATGTGCGTGAAAATTACTATTTCATCTGGTGATTTATATATCGTTGCTTGCTATATTCCACCCTCTTCAAACTGTGAACTATATGAGAAGCTCTATGACTGTCTTGAAACTATTCATAGCAAAATTGATCATAATGATGAAATTATCGTCATCGGAGACTTTAATCTGTCTAACCTTGAATGGGTCAAGTCAGATGAATTTGATTACTTTGTCCCTATAAATGCGAAGAATAGCAATGAATTTCAACTAATCGATGGGATGGCATCTTTCGGACTAAATCAATTAAGTGGGATCAAAAATCAATTTGGCAAATCCTTGGACTTAATTTTCTTTTCTGACGACATCAACTCTGACGGAGCTGTCCTAATAAGCGAAACAAAACTAGTGGAGGAAGATCGCCACCATCCAGCTTTATCTATTTCGTTGAATTTAAATATTAGTTCCTTATCTTCTCATTGTAAGAATCAGCATGAATTCAATTTTAAAAAATGTAATTTTTCTCAACTTTTTAATTTACTAAATAACATTAACTGGTTTGCTTTATTTTCCAATGTCAATATTGATGAAATGATTTTACGATTTTATAATACATTATTTGATTGTTTTATAGAAACTATTCCTTTACGCAAAACAAATCTTTCTAGTACTAGCCCACCATGGTTTGATCTTCATATTAAAACTCTTAAAAATAAAAGAAATAAGGCTTGGGTGAAGTTTAATCGATTAAGGACTGATGATGCTTTAAAGAACTATAATGAACTAAAAAATGAATTCATAAACTACTCAAATCTTCTTTACACGAATTTTATATCAAAAACTGAAAATGAATTAAAATCTAACCCGCGTAGTTTTTGGAAATACGTAAATTGTAAGAGGAAATCCGACGGTTACCCAAGTAATATGAGCTATCTTGACTCTACAAGTCAATACCCTGAGGAAATATCCAATATGTTTAGTGAATACTTTAAATGCGCTTTTGAAAATAATTCTTCTTGTGATACAAATAATATTTTCACTATTGATGAGTTTTCACACCTTAACTCTATTGATTTTTCAATTTCTGAGACAACTATCCTTCAGTACATATCAAAGTTAGATGAATGTTTTAGTCCTGGTCCTGATGGCTTGCCTTCATTTATGTTAAAACAATGTGCAATATATTTGTCGTATCCTTTGTCTCTACTCTTTAATCAATCATTAAATAGTGCAATATTTCCAGCTCTTTGGAAAAACTCATTTCTAATCCCAGTTCACAAGAAAGGTAACAAAAATTTAGTAACTAACTATAGACCTATAGCTAAACTATCTGTCATTCCTAAGTTGTTTGAATCAATTGTTTGTGATGTTTTGTCTTTTCATTGTACTTCTGTTCTATGTGATAATCAACATGGTTTTGTTAAGAAAAAGTCTACAACAACGAATTTATTAGAATTTACGACGTTCTGCATTGATGCATTTGAGAAGAATCAACAAGTTGACTGCATTTTTACAGACTTTAGCAAAGCCTTTGATAAGCTTAATCATCAAATACTTCTCAATAAATTAAAAAGAATTGGTCTTAACGATCAATTTCTTAAGTGGTTGGATTCATATCTCAAAAATAGATTAAATAGTGTTATTTTTAAAGGTGAACGTTCTAAATGTTTTATTGTCAACTCTGGTGTACCACAAGGTAGCCATCTTGGTCCTTTACTGTTTGTTTTATTTATTAATGATCTTCCGTCTGTCTTAAAAAACTCTATGTCTCTTATTTATGCTGATGACGTGAAAATTTTTCGAAAAATTAACTCAATATTAGACTGTGAACTTTTACAAGATGACTTGAAAAGATTTTGGGAATGGTGCAATAATAATCGTCTTTTTTTAAATGTTGAGAAGTGCAAGTCAATGTGTTTTACGCGTAAGAATAACTGGTTTGTCCATAAATATAACTTTAATTCCTCTGATTTATGTATTTTGCCTAGCTTTACCGATCTTGGAGTAGTATTAGACTCAAAGCTTTCATTTATCGATCATTTTAATTATATAATAAAAAGGGCTAATAAGGCACTTGGCTTTATTAAACGTTTTACTCGTGAATTTCATGACCCTTATGTGCTTAAAACCCTCTATGTTTCGTTTGTGAGATCAATTCTTGAATATGCGTGTGTTGTATGGGCACCTTATTACGCGACTCATATCAACAGATTAGAATCCGTTCAAAGAAGGTTTATGAGATTTTGTCTACGTTTCCTTCCCTGGTCAGATAGAATTGTAATACCACCTTACTCTCATAGATTACAACTTATAAATCTGCCATCTCTTTTTGCTCATAGAGAGTATTTGCAGTTCTGTTTTATCATAGGAATAATTAATGGTTCGATTTCAACACCATCGGTCCTTTCCCGATTGAATTTTACAGTAAGTCGTTATAGTGTAAGAAGACAAATGTCACTTTGTAACATCTTTAGTAGATCAAACTATGGCGCTTATAGTCCTCTCAATCTGTTAATTAATGTATTTAATAAAAACTATGTTCTTATTAATTCCTGTAATGATATTGTTAAATCACAGAGTATAAGGAATATGTTTTTCAATCAATATCGTTAAAAATTAATTTTTTATCCAATGTTAAATGTTAATCTTAAATCTGTATAATCTGTACCGTTAGTATTTAACGAAATAAAATAAAATATGTATATATATGTATATATGCGACCAAACGTCACACGTCACATTCTACTACAACTGCTCCTGAGCATGAGCAGATTCAGTTTTCAATTGACAGCCAAGAGGCATTCTTTGTAACTAGATAGTGCAGGCAATAGGTACTTGATAGCCGCGACAACATAACTTAGTTAAGCAATAATTATTATCTTTGAATTGTAATCACTTTGTAAAAAATTTCAAAAAAGTCTCAATAAAAATCAATTCAATTCAATTCAATTCTTTTTTCAACATTCCCTTTCATTTCTTTTTGCTTCTTGGTGGAATACAACAACAACAATACTTAAATCAAAAGAGAAATGTCAAATTCGAGTCTTTGACTCAAGAGGCATCGTGTAACAGTATGCGCCTCACAGAATGATTATCAAAAGAAAATTCGAAAAAGGAGTCAAGTCTTGAGGCTTCGTGTAATAGCTGACTTAATAAGCAGGAAAAATTAAATTTAAAAGATAATAATGCAAAAAAAGTTGTCTTTGTTGGTGGTTTGACAGTTTAACAATAACCCTGTTCCTTTGGGAGGTCGCAAGGTATTACAAGTAGTTTACCAGCGATTTTCAATGGAACGCACTTTCAACGAACTCAATACAAATCGTTTCTACTCGGGAAGAAGAGCATGAGTAGATGATAGTAGGTGTGTTTTTTATTACCACCGGTCTTAACTGGACAAAAAAAAACGCCTCGGGGCTTAACCTGAAATCTTGGCAGCACTGTATATTGAATGTTCCGAAAACAGCAGACACAACAAAAATTTAGAATTGTCATATTTTTCGCTTTCGTCATTTTTTTGTATTTTTCGTGTATGTTTTACAAAGAGATACAAAAATGTATGCTAGCAAAACTATTTTAATACTTTTTGTCCTTCCAAACGTGAGTTTTCACGTTTTTAAACAAATTTTAAACAATTTATGAAAAAATTAGTTTGGTAGCACAGATTTAAAACTCTTCAAAAAGTTAAGCCCAGAGAAATCTCCGGGCTAAACAACTAAGCCCAAGGGGCTAAGGTGTTGTTGTATTTAACATGTTAATTGCTTAGCCCAGACTGCGTTTTTTTTGTCTAGCTAAGACCGGTTGTAATAAAAAACACACCTAGTACTAGATTAACCAAAACATCTACTATTACGGCCATATTATTCACTAGTTTAAAAATAACATCTGGATGTAAAGAAATTCAAATGTCAAAAAAATGCAAATCCATTTCTAATATTCACTACTTAAATCCAATCTCGTTAAATCCAAATGAATTTAAACTGCTCTCTGGAGGTCTGTCTATTTCTTTCTCTATTTAATTATTAGAAAACGATAGGGACACATAGCAACCATTCGTTAACGAACGTTTGCCGTAATTCGATCCCAGATGTAAAATTCATTCTCACAGTGTTCAGTTGTTTTGTCAAGTATTTGTGAAAGAAAATAAAGATAAATGCAAATTATACAAAATTTATTGAATAATCACATCATTTTTGCTTTGAGTTAATAATATGATTTAAGTGATTGGATTTAAAATTAACTTTAATCCAAACTAAATCCAGAATGAATAATATGGCCGTTAGTATAATACCACCACAAATGGAACAGGGCTACTAATAAGTAATCGTTCTCGTTCCTGTGCATTGTAAAAAAAAACCAAATCCTACCGATGACATTTCAACAATTTGTTTGACATATCAAATATAGCTAGCTATGCTTATTAAAAGAACGCACCTCTATGCTCCTGTAGTTTCTCACGGCATGCACGGCACTAGAAAGCTCCACTCCAATGACACAAAACTATATCCAAATTCTGAAAAGTGGCTGACTTCTCAATGAACCACTGAATTCAAAAAGATGTAAGATACAAATCTCGTACAACATACATTAACACAAAATGCATTCATTACTTATCAACAACTAAGCAAAGCATAATTATATTCAAAATGTGATGTGTTTGTGCATAAACAAAAGCACCACACAGATTAACAAAACTTGCATACATACAATTTTAATTCTATACAACCAAGATTATTGAAACGAATAACGAAATGAAATAAAATATTTTACAAATATAACTTTTTTATTCCCATACCAATTTTTCGTAGATTATAAAAAGAATATTTGTACACGCTTATTCATAGTCGTAGACATTTCTTCAAACACTTTTTTAGCCAATTGATTTTGTAATGGGAACTCAGTTCCAAATACGTAAAATTTGGTGGACAAAAAAAAATTAATCAGATCACTCACATGATTACTCATTTAGTACTCGTATAGAATAAAAACAATTTATCAAAAACGATTGGTTTTCCAATTAATAAAAATATGTATTTTGAAACTTATCAACTTAAAAAATTCACTAACACTATTTTTATTGTTGTTGACGTTAACATCGCTTATATTCAACCACTGTTGAACCGTTGAATGTGAATAGCTACGTAGTCTGTTCAAAAGCACACTGGGCACAGGGGAAGTTTTGTTTTGATTACGAAAAGCTCTCCCAGAGTGTTGCCGAGAATTATGTTCAAAGAAGTATTATGTAGTCTTCATTCGCTCTAGTCTAGGGGATAGTACGATAGTTAAGGCGGTGAAAAATAGTACCGGATTTTTGTAGAGGAGTCAAATACAAGCATTTTTTACTATAGGAGGAGGGGTCTATCTCCCCCCGTTTAGGAGGGCGCACACTGGTCGATTCAGTACATCGTAGCTGGTCAAAAGTCGAAAAAAAAGTTGTTGTCAACATACAAAATACCGTTAGGCCGAAAGTAAATTTTCTTAAACAACAAAAATAATTTTTTGATTCCGTTATTTTATTCATGGGAAGCATCTCAATGTAATCATTCATGATTTGCTCACTCTCTATTTTAACGTCCTCGAATTAACAAGTGTTTACAAAGTGATAGTTTATGATAAAAGTGAGCAATTGAGTTGAACAAAAAACTGTCAGAAAATGCTAGTGGTATGTATTTTTAAATTCAATTTGTTTTTTGTAAAAAAAAAGTCGGATTCTATTTCTATTAACTGAATGTTGTACCTAAGGCATTTTTTTGATAGTTCTCAGATGTTTATTTTTTACTTCTGGGACGATTAAAAAAAAGTGCCGAAGAGTGCCCTCGTGAATTTTTTATATTTTGTAGTTTGAATCATTACCTTTAATTTGATGCTAAAATTAAGAGCCGAAAACCGCCGCAAACTATTTTTTTCGTCTCTTTCAGGTACCAATCTGCTCTTTTTAAGGTGAGCATTTTTTTTACGAAAGGACATTGTTCAAGATTGTCAAGCTTGTAGAGCATAAACTGTTATGTGTGATATATGAAATGAAAGGTTATATTATATCTTTTCAAAATAAAAATAAATCAAATTTAAAAATGCTCTATGTAAAACGATATTACGTGTCAAAAAAAAGACCATCTTTTTACCGTTATCTCAAAAATGTGACTATGAAAATGATTGAAATTTTGCAAAAATATAGTGCTGGCTTTAATCTATATTTCCTGTTAATTTGATTAATATATCTATCAAAACCAAAAAGATATAAATAAAAAACGGTCAAAAGAGCTCGAAAACGGTCAAAAATTTGGGAAAAAGAAATATTTGTTCCCATTAAAAATATCTCGGGCAATAAAAAAGATATCAGAAAGATTTACACAGGCATTGAAAGTTGGAAAACAGTTCTTATAGAAACCGTAATTAAATATGTTCAAACAATTTTCCTTATATAAAAGAATAAGGTCCGAAGTACCCAAAAAAACGTTTTTTTTGCATCGTCTAACGGTAATATTTCAAAAACGGGAGCTGATTAATTTTTTTTAACTTTGGATTCGAGTTCAGGACACCGAAAACCTTCAGAAAAGTATATTATTGTTTTGGCAACAAAACCCTTGTAAACCATTGTAATAGTTTAAGCTGTATATTGATAATGAATATAGCAGCTAAGGTGAAAAAACTGCTAACAGGCACGGGAAGAACGGGAGACCATTGTTCATCGATTTGTAAGACGTTATCACATTAAAAATAATATTCAAAGCCAATAAGACATAAAAAAGAATTAAGTCCACCTAGTGACTCAAAATCGACCACTGTGGGGCGGTGCAATTTTCTAAAAAATAACTCAAAATAAAACAAAAAATATTTTAAAATGACGGCAATACTAACAATTACACAGCCACACAAAAAAATATAAAAGTTCTGACCTGGGGTTGCGACCAGGTTTTTCTTATAGTTTTGGGGTCGCTGAAATCGAATCCGAAGTCCGTTTTGCTCCATCACGTCAGGTTTTCGAGATAACCTCAAAAAATGTCACGAAAACAAAAATTTTTTTTCTCTGATCTGGATGTGCGAATATGTTAAACATATAGTTTTTGGATCGCTGAGTCCAGATTCGAAGTCAATTTTGCCCTATCACGTCAGGTTTCTGAGATATCTTCAAAAAAATGTCAAAACCAAAATAAACAAAATTTCTTATCTGGAGTTGCGACTAGGTTTTTCATATAGTTTTTGGGTTGCTAAAACCGAATCCGAAGTCAATTTTGCCGTATCACGTCAGGTTTTTGAAATATCCTCAAAAAATGTCTAAACTCAAAAAAAAAGTTCTTATCTGACATTTTTTGAGGATATCTCAAAAACCTGACGTGATATGGCAAAATAGACATCGGACTCGGTTTTAGAAACCCAAAAACTATATGAAAAACCTAGTCGCAACTCCAGTTAAGAAATTTTGTTTTTTTGGTTTTGACATTTTTTTGAAGATATCTCAGAAACCTGACGTGATAGGGAGAAATTGACTTCAAATCTGGATTCAGCGATCCAAAAACTACCTATATGATTAACATATTCGCACATCCAGATCAGAGAAAAAAAATTTTGTTTTGGTGACATTTTTTGAGGTTATCTCGAAAACCTGACGTGATGGGGCAAAACGGACTTCGGATTCGGTTTCAGCGACCCCAAAACTATATGAAAAACCTAGTCGCAACCCCAGGTCAGAACTTTTGTAATTTTTTGTGTGGCTGTGTTATGAATGACCTTTTTCAAAAGCCAGTATTTCACACTTTATTTTAATTTTTAAATCATGTTATTTCAATCAATAGTTTTTGATGTAATCGATTTCAAAGTCAAAATTTGGTAAAAAAAAGTTAAAAAAAAATTACATTTGATACAATTTTTGTAAGGACTGTGGATTTCAATACGAAATTTTCTTATAAAACGCTGAAAACCCCCGTCTAGTTTTTGAGAAAATTGAAAAATAGAAAAACTACTTTTTTAAAAAGAAATTTTATTGCACGTGATTTAATGATGTTAAGCGGGCCAGGCAAGATACTTTTTACATAAAAAACGATTGACATTGGCGCCTGCCAAACGACTTTACATACCCTAAGCGGAGCAACGAAGTTTCGCGAACGGGATAGAGGACCAAAAAATAAACCCAAAAAGTAAAGTTTAAATCCTGAGAACCCGTGAAGCGGGCCAGGAAAAGTACTTTTTAGATAATAAAAGCTATTGACTATCTAATGTTTTTCCTGGAGGTACACAAACCTCTCAACTTACTCTATGTATAAAATATCAAAGACCTTTTTAATTTTGGCAATGTGATGCAAAATGTATCGAAAACAGTCGAAAAATTTAAAATCTGATAAAAAAGTAGTTTTCATGTTTTTCAATTTTCTTAAGAACTATATGCCATAAAAACATATGGTTTTTGATCAGGAATCAATCAAGACAACTTCGTATTGAAGTCCATAGTCTTTTTTTTTTTTTTAATTTTGTGTGTGCACTTAATCAGGATCATAAACAATAAGTTTAAGTGATAAAAGTAATTAGCAATGGGCGAACCATTAAATCCCGAAACAGCATTTATTGCCCTGGAGGAACTCCTCCAAAAAATCATTAACGACCTGGGACCTAAATATGGTCCGAGACTAAACAAGACTTTGGGAAGTTTTATCCAGCCAATTATAGAACAAGAACCGGAGGAGAAGAATCATCAAGATGACGTTATGGAGACGGAGAGCGACCCAATCTACGGAAATAAGAAGAAGCCAGCCAACGAAGACCCAAACAGCGATGAAGTCAATACCAGTGAAGAAGAGGATACCAGCGATTCTGCTTCCAACTCTGAAGAGGGCAGCCTATCCCCCCAGCCAGGTCAGAAGAGACTGCGTAAACCGACCAAAGTTTCCAAGGCAGCTAAGAAATTAACAACAGCAACTAACAGCAATCCATTGCTATCTATTGGGGCACCAACTACTGCCCTACCACAAGCACCAACCCTGCCAATAACTAAAACGCCAGTAAGTAACCAACAACCTACGACTGCCAGCAGCACCTCAACCCAGCCAACGAAGACAATATCAAGCACCAAGTCAACAGGAATGCCGCCAATCTTTTGCTTTTCCGGCAACATTGCGGAAATCAGGAGATTCTGCATCAGCAAAATGATCAACGTAACCTTCAAGAATCGCAACACCAAGACGACAATCATCTCGACAGGAAATCGCCAATCATTTGAAGATGTAAAGAACTTCTTAAAAGCTAGGAAGATTCAGTTTAACACCTTTACTCCCCGTGAGGACCGGAAGAACCTACTGCTCTTGAAGGGACTGCATTTCACACTGGCAGCCATAGAATTGGAAGATGAACTGAGGATTGAGGGTCTCCCAGTAATAAAAGTCACGGAGTTTAAATCAAAGAAGGCGCAGGCAAAGCAGTACAATAACTTTGTTGTCGAACTCAACAAGAACTGTGACATCGCTGAAGTCTTCTCCAAGACCCTGATAATGAACCACAAGGTTTATTGGGAGCGGTTAAGGTCGAACGACATCGTGCAGTGCCAAAACTGCCAACGCTTTGGCCACACTGCCACCAACTGCGGGCGCCAGTACGTGTGCGTCAAATGCAAGGAGGAACACGAACCAGGCCAGTGCAAAAGGAAAGAGAACACCGGATTGGACGTTTGGTGCGCCAATTGCCAAAAGGAAGGACATCCAGCCAGCTTTAAGGGATGCCCAACACTAAAGGCTAAGCTCACAGAGAGAAACACCATGAAAGCAGAGAAAAAAGCTCAGCAAGAGTTTGCTGCTAAATCAGCCTGTGCGCTGACCCGCCCAGCAATCAGTTATGCAGCAATGGCCCAAAAAGCACGAGGAGTTAAAGCTACCGCAGCAACAACAACACCAAAACCAACAAGCACCAAGAGCCATATCCAGCAGCAGCCACAACAACAGCAAGCAAGGACCCCAGCTAAAACTATCCCTGTCAAGGCAGGGCCAACGAAGACAACAAGATCAGGGTCAACCTCAACACCTCCATCGATGAACCTCAACAACGAAGTAGAGCGCCTCTTCGGGGATAATCTCCTCACAGTGATGCAGAAAGCCCGGAGTGCCGTTCCACCCAATTATCGGCAACTAAGTGAGGGAGATAAGTCCGCGGCCTTAGCCACCTTCATATTTACCTTATGTCATTAAAGAAGCTCCGCATACTGACGTACAATGTCAATTCATTGTACAGCCTGGAAAAGAGGACATCATTTAATTTGTTCATGAAGAACAACAATCCAGACATCGCCCTCATCAGCGAAACCAACGTGACAAGGAAGAACAACATCGATATCCGGGGATACAACACATATCGGCAGGATAAAACGGAGAACCGCAGAGGGACCGCAATATTTGTTAAGAAGAATCTAAGCACCAGTGAAACCATCATCACAGGACTCCTGACCAGTGAAGCCACAGCTATCAACTTAAACACAGGGAGAGATGAATCATTGACGATTATCAGCGTTTACTTCAAGTGCAGTTCCAACGCCAGAGGCATCCATAAAGATCTGCAAACCCTCAACGGCATCCTCTCAAGAAGCACTTATGGACTCATCGGCGGTGATTTTAACGCTAGACATCAACTCTGGATGGATACGACCGTTAGCGCTGGAGGCAAAGCGATAGCCGACTGGCTAGATATCAACAGTTCTCAACACTCCCTAGTTCCAGTTTCCCAACCGAAACCAACCTACCCGAGAACACCATCAACCCTGGACTTTTTCCTTTCAACTTCAAATCTCATTCATATAGAACCAGACTTCAGCAACTTCACCTGTTCAACAGTACCCAGCGACTCGGATCATGAAGCAGTACAGCTAATAATCAAGCTTCACCATCCCATTTACGTTATAGAACAACCAGTAGCACACTTCATTAACTACAGACGTCTAGATGTAGACAGGCTGCAGAGGGATGTCGAACAAACCGTGACACTGCCTCCACAAAACAGGAACTTGGAGAATACTGAAATTGATGCTGCTATTGACTCCCTGGAAATAGCAATCACGAGAGCACTGGACAGTCAAAAGCAACCGAAGACATCAAAAGACCGCTATCAACATCTTCCTGAACACGTGCAAAACCTGTACGCACATAGACAACGGTTAAGGAAGCGTCTACAAAGGATTCACCAGCGGGAACTGAACACATCAAATCCAAACTACCGAACGCTGTGGAGTGAACTTCAATGCACCAATATCATGCTGCGAAACTCCATTCAGCACTTCAACAACACACAATTCCAGAAGAGACTACAGTCAATCAAGCCCGGACCTGATGCCTTCAAGAACATCAACCGAATCGTCGGTCAGAAGTCACCAATCCCGGAAGTCATAAATACCAACAATGGAGAAGCAACGACATCGCAGGAAAAAGCAGAAGCATTTGCAGTCCACTTCGAAAGTAACTTCACACCGAACCCTTCCGTAGTCCCGGTCTTCTTAGAGGAAGTCGAAGCATCCATCCAAAGGACCTTATTACCTAACAACGATAAAGCAACATTCAGCGACTCCAATCCTGCAAGTGAACCAACTGACAGCCCAAACCTGAGTACCCCAGAAGAGATTGCCGAAATAATTAACCTATCCAAACCGAAAAAATCAGCTGGACCGGATGGTATCTCCAACTTCATCATAAAGAGGCTCCCGCAAACAGTGATAATCTTCTTAGCTATCATCCTCAACAACTGCATAAACAACTGCTACTTCCCACAGAAATGGAAAACTGCAAGAATTGTGGCGATTCCTAAGAAAGGTGCTAGGAACATCATCTCCAATTACAGGCCAATCTCTCTTCTCAACAATCTTAGCAAGCTCTTGGAAGAGCTGACACTCAGGAAGCTGAAGAAGTTCTGCAGCGATAACAACATCATCCCAGACATGCAGTTTGGTTTTCGGGAGAAGCACTCCACACTGCATCCGCTCATGAAGTTCCACCAAGACATCACCTCAGCTTTAAACAACAATCAAGTTACCGTCGCATGCTTTTTGGATGTCGAAAAAGCCTTTGACAGCGTATGTTAGATGCTCTTATCCATAAACTTCATTTACTAGGCTTTCCTTTGGCACTAATTAAAATTATTTTTTCTTTTCTCTCTTCCAGAAACTTTTTTGTGCAAGTGGAGGATCGGAAATCACCAATGAAAGTCATTAGAGCTGGAGTTGCTCAAGGATCCAAACTTGGCCCCTTCCTTTACAGCATCCTGACGTCAGACCAACCACCTGCAAGTGAGTGCGAGAACCTGATTTACGCGGACGATTCACTCACTTACTGCAAGTCCATCTCGCCAACAATAGCTGCCAGGAAAGTCGAAGCTCACATTCGGAAACTGTATGAGTTCTACAGTAAATGGGGTATCCGAATAAACTCATCCAAGTCGGAACTACTGTGCCTTAGACGATCAGGAGGAAGAGGCAGTCGATCGGCTGGAAGCTGTAGAAGCATCACATTGACACTTCCAGATGGAACTATATTGCCAGCCAAACGCAACGCCAAGTACTTAGGAATCAACTTTAACGAGCTCCTCAGATTCAACAATCACTCCCGTTTGGTCCTCAAAAAAGCCAACTTTGCTTTCCATCGCCTTCACCCTCTGATGAAAAGAAGAACAGGATTAAGTCAACCAACGAAACTCTTGATCTACAAGCAGCTTCTGCGACCAGTCATTGCCTACAGCTTTCCAGTATGGTACACCATCTCCAAGACAGCCATGAAGGAACTACAAATGTTCGAGAGAAAAATACTGAGGATTTGCACTGGACTCATCTTTGACCGACAGCGGCAGAAATACTACAGCAACAAGCGACTCTACGAGGAAGCAAAAATCATACCACTGGACAAGTATCTACTGCAATCGGCGAAGGTACTGGTAGGAAATATCGCCAACCATCCCAATCAACTGATGAGAAGAATGACAGCCCAACAACGACACCCGGAACCTAGGTACCTTTGCGCTTTGGATATACTGGCTGAGAACATAATTTCAATGGACAACGAAGAAGTTAACTTTTACGCCGACACCCAGTCGGCTTACTACCGTGGCTAACGCCAACCAAACCAACCCAACTCAACCAACCCCACAACTGGACATCCGGGTCTGAACACCCCGAGGACAACCTAGTCAGCAGACTTTAAATTAAGTTTATCCATGTATAATATTTATTTATATTTTATAACTTAGTCATTGTATAAGGTTAGGCCCCCTCTGTGCCAACAAAATTTTGTATCTATCAATGAATCTTAGACATAAGTTAATTTTAAGTCAATTGTAAATAACAAGTTCAATAAAAACAAAATTGAAAAAAATCCATAGTCTTAAGAAAAATAGTATTCAGTGCGTTTTTTAAAGCTTTTTTCACAATTTTTTACTTTGAATTCGATTATTTCAAAAACTATTAATTGAAATAATTTGATTTGAAAATTTAAATTATGTGCAAAATTCTGGCTTTTGAAAAAGGTATCTTTTATAGTTGTAAGTGTTGCCATTGTTTTTAAATATTTTTTGTTTTATTTTGAGTTATTTTTTAGAAAATACCCCTCCCTCCTAAACGGGGGGAGATAAATTCCCCTCCAATAGTAAAAAATGCTTGTATTTGACTGTTATACAAAATTCCGTTACTATTTTTCACCGCCTTAGTTATCGTACTCTTGCCTCGCTCACGCCCGCCGAACAGAAAAAACAACTTTTTGCTGTTCTTTGAGGTTTTTCTGTCAAGCCCAGAAATGAACATTTCAAATGGAAAAACTTAAATCGTGAAATTTTTTCATAGGACGATAGAGGGGGTACTGAGAGCTTAAAACCAGTTTTTCGGGAAAATCGAGCTTGAACCAAAGCCGCCATCTTGAATTTAAGGAAAATTAAGTTTTAGTTAATACTCGGTCCTTTCTATTTTTAGATAAAAATAATTGAGGCAAAACTTGCAGGTGATTTTATTTTCTACAACTTTTATCTTAATAAATTTTTCTATATGACCCATATTTTTTGAGTTAATTTGAAAATACTAATGTCTTACTCAGCTTAAACGTCTTTAACGTTATACCTTTTTTTGAGTAAAGAAGAGTAAAGAGGTTATATTTTAAAATTGATCGAAAACCAAATAAGAAAACATTATAACTGATGTCTTACAAAAGAATACAGGTTTTAAATTTTTCGAATCGGTTTATTAATTTCAGAGAACTAAAACTAAAAAGACTTGCAACTTAGGAACTCATTAGACGAATCACTCGGAGCTTCTTATGAATAAGGATAGACTTTTAACGTCCGTTTTCACTAGATCGCTAGTGTCCTCGTAGAAGAATTCTCCTAGATGGAGTTTCCTTTGAATAGAGAGAGCAGGGCAGGTGCACAGAAGATGTTGAACACTTTCCCCTTCTTCTTCATCCATGCAACCAATCACCAATGAAAGTCATTCGAGCTGGAGTTGCTCAAGGATCCAAACTTGGCCCCTTTCTATACAGCATCCTGACATCAGACCAACCGCCTGCAAGTGAATGCGAGAACCTGCTTTACGCGGACGATTCACTCACATACTGCAAGTCCATCTCGCCAACCATAGCTGCCAGGAAAGTCGAAGCTCACATTCGGAAACTGCATGAGTTCTACAGTTAATGGGGTATCCGGATCAACTCATCCAAGTCGAAACTGTTGTGCCTTAGACGATCAGGAAAAAGAGGCAGTCGCAGTCGATCGGCTGGAAGCTGTAGAAGCATCACATTGACACTTCCAGATGGAACTAGATTGCCAGCCAAACGCAGCGCCAACACAGCCATGAAGGAACAACAAATGTTCGAGAGAAAAATACTGAGGATGTGCACCGGACTTTACTTCGATCGACAGCGACAAAAATACTACAGCAACAAGCGACTCTACGAGGAAGCAAAAATCATACCACTGGACAAGTATCTACTGCAATCGGCGAAGATACTTGTAGGAAATATCGCCAACCACCCCAATCAGCTGATGAGAAGAATGATAGCCCAACAACGACATCCGGAACCTAGGTACCTTTGCCTTTGGATATACTGGATGAACACATAATTTTAATGGACAACGAAGAAGCAGTTAACTTTTACGCAGACACCCAGTCGGCATACTATCGTGGCTAAACGCCAACCAAACCAACCCAACTCAACCAACCCCACAACTGGACATCCTGGTCTGAACACCCCGAGGACAACCTAGTCAGCAGACTTTTTAAGTTAGGTTTATCCATGTATTATATTTATTTATATTTTATAACTTAGTCATTGTATAAGGTTAGGCCCCCTCTGTGCAAACAAAATTTTGTATCAATCAATGTGGGTTGGTGATGAATGACCAAAACCCATAATCCCAAAGAGAAAATATCCAAAGCCAAAATCCCCAAGACAAACCTGGGTATAGACAAAATCTCCAGGAAAAAATCTCAAAAAAAAAATCTCCGAGCGAAAATCCCAAAATTTCAGATGCGCAAGTTGTGTATCAAGCAAGTTGTAATCGCGCGCGCGATTTGATTGCTTGATACACAACTTGCGCATCTTCATTTTGGAAAAACCTATTTTTACTCATATTTGTATGCTGTGATAACTTGCCTCAAAAGATTATGCTTAGTTCAACTCGCTGTATCCTTCCAGTATATTAGAATCATTGTTAAGGCACACGAATGGTAGGTCAAACAAGGAAGGTTCAAGTCACGGTTGTTTACACAATTTATTTTTTCTATTCCGTTTTAAAAGAAGAACCTTTATGATTTTAAAATTGTCGTGTTTAGTTCTGATTTTACTTTGACTAACAGTGTTTTTTTATCATTTTATTACGTTTTTGTTTTTGCTTGTTGGAGATTTTTGGGGATTTGGAGAAAATGGGAGAAAAAATTATTTATTGGAGATTTTGTCCATTGGATGCCTTTCCCCATGGAGATTTTGTCCATGGGGTCAAAAATTTTCTGGAGATTTTATCCGATTGAGATTTTATTTTTTGGAGATAGAGTAGGTTTCCCAATCAATGTATCTTAGAAATAAGTTAATTTTAAGTCAATTGTAAATAACAAGTTCAATAAACTTAATTGAATTGAATGAAATTCATGCACGGAACTTCTGCAGGAATCATTAGAGAACACGCCCATTCTTTTTGCGTGTCTACCTATTAGACAGTGTCCTGTAAGAACATCTATGGTAGAGCTTATATACATTCTCTTTAAATTACGTTTCAGCACTGAAAATAATAAATTTCGTAAAATTACGAAAATCGTTTCATACACTACATTTTCGTTGGCCCAACGAAACTTTCGTTGCCTCAACGAAAATATGTAATTACACTGTGTAACACTTAAAATATATGCGAGCGGAACCCTATCACGTTTTGTAGAACTAGTCGCACTGATTACGAAACGGTATTTAAAAAGTCCTTAACACCCCAAAATCTGGAGTTACATAAGGGCAAAAAAACGGTTTTTTGGACCTTCACCCATTGATTTTTTTATAGTAGTAGTAGTATAGTAGTGATAGAAGATAATTATACCTTTTCAAAATTTTATAAAACATGTGATTCAGTTAAGCCATCTAGAATTTATAAGCTGTCAAGATTCAAAAATTCCATTTTTTTTTGTCATTTTCCCAACTTCGACATCAATTTAAAGTATATGTTTTCAAAACAACATGCTGTTTTAAAAATATATAATATTCATTTAAAAATGAAACGAGGTATTTTTTATGAAAATCAGTTCAAAATTGGCTTAGAAAAAAAATTTTAAGATTTCAACCCAGGCACAGAAATTCCAACGTTTGGACGCCAGGATTTGATAACGATTTTTTGTGGAGAAGTTCAATACAATCATTTTTTACTATGGGAGGGGGTCTATTTCCCTCCCTTTAGGATTGAGGCTTAATTTTCTAAAAAAAAATCTAAAAAACAACGGCACCCTTACAGTTATAAGTGTTGAAAGTATCAACAGGAACACCAACAAAACCCAACACCAAATTCCCACGGCAATCATAGCAGTCTCAGTATGCTGAGTCACAACAAAATACCTTGATTATAATATTGTGTTATATTAAAGCGCAGTGTCATCAATAGTTTTAATTTTGTTTATTATTTATGTTTTGATTTGCCTTCCGCTTTTTCTGTCGTTTATAGGTCAACCAAAAGCAATAAATATATTATTAGTAAGCAATATGTAATAATGAAATATGTTTCAAAATACCGTTAAGCAATATCTGTAATGAAGTTATATGAAACTAAGCATAAATTGTAGTATAAATAGCAGTAAGATTCAATCAATAAAGCAGAATAAGTTTTAGTACAAAGTAAACGAGTTTTCTCTCCTTATATCGATCCCCCACCAGTGGTAAGATCGGTATGAGGTAAACATTTTTGGGGGCTCAACCAAACAAGTAAATTCAAGGATACTAAGCAAATCCAAGCAGTCAATCATCAGCAAGTCAACCCAAGAAGGCCAAGAAGAAATATCAACCAAACAAACAAATTCAAGGATACTAAGCAAATCCAAGCACAGTCAATCATCAGCAAGTCAACCCAAGAAGGCCAAGAAGAAAACCAAATATCAACAACACAACACCATACCCTCAAACAGAAGTAAGTAAAATCCAAGAAAGTTAATAAGCAATCGATTATCCGGGAAAATGGAAAAACTAATACAAAAACAAAAAGAAACTGGAGAGGTGATCAGAAATCATCTAAAGAACTTCAAGAAAACTTCAAAGATACGAATCACCCGAGAGTACCTGACAAAGCAACGTCAGGCATTGAAGGAACAATGGGAAAAATTCGTTATGAACGAAACAGTGATTGACGAAACATACGAAGACGAAAACGAGAAATACAAAGAAGATAATTATTTTGAAGAAATCAACAACATTTACGAAGAAATGCTCAAACTAATCGAAAATGAACACCAAAGAATAAACAATGAAGATACTAACAAAGACAATGAAGATACTAACAAAGACATAACTGCAAATAAAGACCTGACTTCTCAGCAACAGCAACGCTACAAACGGCAGGAAAATAAAATAGCCATGTTTGTACGGTCGTTCAATAAGCTGAAGGAAGGGTTATCTGAATCACTCTCAAATCTAGCATGCGAACAATATCTTAATACACTAGAGCAGTATTGGAGAGACATCATGCTAACTCACGATGACATAATAGCAAACGCCAATTCTCCAGACTAATCTAACTATCTTAAGGAAGATAAATACGCTGAAATTGAGACAATGTACCACGACATCTCTCTCTCTCTGCCCGGCAAAAATCCGTGTATCAAACCCTCCTAGTGGGTGCCGGGCGGTAATGATCACCACAGTTTTATCTTGTACGTTTTTGGCAAGATGGTGATCAGCTAAGGTCAGGTTGCATAGCTGTATTGTTCTTAACTCCTCAATAGTTAAATAATCAGAAATGCAATTTTACCATCGATACAAGGTTCCTAATTTTCAGTGGTGGGGTGAGCGTGCACATAATCCGTGCCGAAGAAATGGAAGGCTGGGGGATAAACCAGTCGTGAACGAGCTCTTTCGGATGCCTTGGCAGGATCCGTCATAATTTTTGCCTTGCCCCGGTAATCGGCTCTGCCGGGGTTGACCTTTTCTTTCCGACCTACTCGTGGGACCTTAATTTATTTTCAAATCTTTTTAAAATGGACGAAGACAAGACAGACGTAACAACATCCGAATTGGAGGATGAACTCTTGGCATCGAGCCAAGAGACCATTGTGGATAGCTCGGAGACTGCTAGAAGTGCTAGCGCTCCTAAGCAACCTCCACACCCCGGAAGCACAGCTAGTACAAGTAGTACCTCTGTGCCTCGACCATATAAAGCCCAAACAAATCCGTCGGGTAGCAGTGCTACCGACAAAAACCTCAAAACAGCGAGTTTGCATCGTAGAGTGGACTTCAAGAGGGCTACCTTCTTTCTTAGCAAGATTGCTAAAAATAAGGAAGCTGGAACTCCACACGAAAAAGATGCCGCTGATAAAATCAGGTACGAAAAAATTGTTGAAGAGTACAACAATCTTTTTGTTCATCCCGAAAAGACCGCCAAGAGAAATAGATCTCTTGAGGAGGGTAACCCTCCTCAAAAGAAAGCTAAAACCGGCGGCACCAAAAAGAAAGGGCCACCTCAGGGAGCGGCGCAATCGCGCACTTTAAGTGAGATCGTCAGGGACGATCTTCAAGTGGCGATTGTAGATGAGCTCTCCACTGACAACAAAGGTCTGATGTCAGTGTGGAACTCCATCGAGGCCAAACTCTCTGAGATGGTCTTCCTCTACACCCTATCGGCAAATGAGGGTCCCTACCCTAGTTTCGACTCTGGTGAGATGCTCAGGGGATACAGGGTAATTAAGTGCGAGGATGGGTTTTCTAGGGATTTCCTTAGTAAAAGTGTTGATGAGATCAGCACTAAATGGGATGGTTTGAAGCTCAAGCTTATCCCAGCTAAGGAGATTCCTAAACAACCACTGGCTCGCATTTGGCTGCCCCTCATGAGTATCAAGCCAAGTGGAACGGAGCTGATCCGCAGTCTTCAGAGGTTAAACCCGCTGATTCCGATGCATGACTGGGCAGTCATTAAGACTGAAGAGCCGCAAAAGAACAGCGCGTCTTACCTTCTGAGGATCTGCGAGGTTAGTCGTGGGGCTCTCGAAAAAGCCGACTTTAAACTCCGCTTTGGCATTAGGAATGCCAAAATAAAGATTCTGCAAAGTCAGGAAGCGGACCCTAACCTAGTTGAGGATATCGTCGAGGATGACGATACCCCCAAAGAGGCAGGGTTCTCCGGCGAGAGGCTGGTAACTGATGATGCAGAATCCGATATAAATTAAAAACATGCTGCACGTCGTTCAGGTTAATCTGAAGCACTCTAAATGTGCTTCAGATAACCTGAGAGTTTTTCTAAGGGAGGAAAACTTTGATGTGGGCATCATACAAGAGCCCTGGATTAATGGCCTCCGAGTGAGAGGTCTCCAAGACAGCCAATATGACCTTTTTTACAAGCCCGTCAGTTCGAGCCAAGGTAAGCCAAGAACATGTATTTTAGCTAAAAAACACTTAAAAGCTTTTTTGTGTCCCAATCTTAGCACCTCTGATTTGACCGTTGTCAAATTAGAGGGTTCAAATACTGATGGACTACTTTTGGCATCTGCGTACATGGCACATGACCAGCAGTCACCGCCGGAGGAAGTACGTAGGCTGACAACTCAAGCCAGTACAATGAAGACAAGCCTACTCATCGGGTGTGACGCAAATGCACGTCATACTCTTTGGGGTAGTTCTGAGATCAATGAACGAGGTGAGTCTTTATTTGATTATATCATTGAAAATAACCTAACTCTTTGCAATAGAGGTACTACTCCAACATTCACGTTTCCTAGTTCAAGGAACTATGAAGGATGGGAGGATGTACTAGACATCACTATTACAAATAGCAACTTCAATTTGCAGGTTGAAAATTGGAGAGTATCCCCTTTAAAATCCTTTTCAGACCATAGTTGGATTCTGTTCCAACTTAAGTTTGAAACCAAAATCCCACCCCCTTATAGAAATCCCAAAAGAACTGACTGGAAGAATTTCGGTCAAGTTTTTAGTGCAAAGTTACGCAATATACCCAATATAAATACAGATTCGGTGGATGAGCTCGAATCAAAGGTAATGACCTTTGAACGAGCAATGATCACTGCCTTTAAAGTCTCTTGTCCGGTGAGACATAGTAGCAAAATATTTCCCCCTTGGTGGAACGAAGACCTGTCTAATCTGAGGAAAATGACTAGAACAATCTTCAACATCTGCCATAAACACAAATTCTATGAACCCTATAAAGATTGCTTAAGAGTCTACAAGCGTAGCATAGCATCAGCCAAAAAGGAAAGCTGGGAGGAATACTGTCACTCCATAGAAGATATTAAGGATTCTGCCAGGCTTAGCAAGGTTTTATCGAGGGAACACTCAAATCCCTCGTTTCTTAAAAAGTCTGACGGATCCTGGACAATATCTCCAGCTGAATCCTTAGAATTATTAATGACTACTCATTTTCCGGGGTGCGTTGATAGCACCTCTGAAGTGAACATAAATCCCACTTTGCTATCAGTTACGACTGAGCAAGTAAACCTCCTGATAACAAAAGAAAATATAGCTTGGGCTATTAACACTTTCTCTCCGTACAAATCCCCAGGCCCTGATGGTATTCTGCCCATTATGCTGCAAAATCAGCAAGAGATAGCAGTTCCATGGCTTGAAAAAATCTTTAAAGGCTGCCTTCTTCTTAATCATGTGCCCAAGTCTTGGAGACAAGTTAGCGTGGTTTTCATACCCAAAGTGGGCAAAAGAGGACATGAATCCGCGAAGGATTTCCGGCCAATAAGTTTAACATCTTTCTTACTTAAATCCTTAGAACGAATCTTAGAAACTCATATTAGAGACATTTTTAAAAGATGTCCTCTAGCCAGTTCGCAGCACGCTTATATGAGGGGCAAATCTACGGAAACAGCCCTCCATGAAGTCGTTCGAACAATTGAGAACTCGTTACACTTTAAAGAATATACCCTAGCTACCTTCTTGGATGTAGAGGGAGCTTTTAACAATGTCCTAACCGAATCTATTCTCGAAGCCCTAGTGACTTTTGAAGTAGAAGACTATATCAGAAGTTGGATTATTTCAATGCTAAAAGAGAGAAGAATTCAAGCAAGCTTAGGAAATTCTAACTGTTTTAAATGCGTTAATAGGGGTACGCCTCAGGGTGGCGTTCTTTCCCCACTGTTATGGCTCCTTGTCATGAACAATATCCTCGTGAAGCTTGAGAGAAGTGGAGTGAAGGCAGTGGCATATGCGGATGATCTGGTTGTACTTGTATCAGGAAAGTTTTTACCTGTGATCAGTGAAATGACAGACACGGCTTTGAGAAAAGTTAGCAACTGGGCTACAAGCTGTGGCCTAGGAGTTAATCAAAGTAAAACGGAACTGATGCTTTTTACAACTAAAACCAAAATCCCTGTCTTCCCTCTACCTCAGCTCAACGGCCAAATCTTATCACTTTCTTCTAGCGCCAAATATTTAGGTGTAATTTTGGACACTAAACTGAGCTGGAAGCTTAATATAGAAGAGCGGGTTAGAAAAGCGAGCATTGCTTTCTATGCCTGCAGTAAAACCTTTGGGAAAAAATGGGGTCTTAAATCAAAAATGATTCTATGGACTTACACAGCGGTTGTACGACCCATTCTTACCTACGGCGCCATTGTTTGGTGGCCTGCACTCAGTAAAGCTTATAACATCAACAAACTTAAGAAAATCCAGAGAACAGCAAGCGTAGGGACGACTGGAGCCCTCCGGTCGTGCCCCACGGAGGCTCTAAACGTTCTCTTGCACCTCTTACCCATAGACCTTCATATCAAATACCAGGTCTCTTGTAGCGTTTTAAGGCTAAAAGAAACAGGTAGTTGGAAGGCAAAATCTTTTGGTCACAGTGACACAACAAATTTAATACCATCGGATATGCTTCTGACACCCACGGACTACTGCACCCCTATTTTGAATACTGTAATGAATTGCAAGGTCAGCTTCCCGTCGAGATCAGACTGGGAAGAGGGCATTGTGACGAGAGGCTTCGACACCTGCATTTTCACTGATGGCTCAAAAATGGACTGTGGGGTCGGTTCGGGTGTCTACTATGAATCCCTCAATATCTCAAAATCCTTTCGACTACCAAACTTTGCAAGTGTATTCCAAGCGGAATTGCTGGCAATTAAAGAAGCTTGCAAATTACTTAGAGTATATCCAAATCAAAACCAAAATATAGCTATACTAACAGATAGTCAGGCAGCTATAAAAGCAATTGCTTCGGTCACGACATCCTCCAAATTGGTTCAGCAGTGCAGAGAGGAACTCTCATTGCTGAGTGAAAGCCTCACAATCACTCTCATCTGGATCCCAGGTCACAGTGGTTTTGAAGGCAATGAAAAGGCGGATGAACTGGCCAGGCAAGGATCAGCCCTTCATGAGTCACTAGCAGAAATAGTCAACATTCCCATAGGAGTCATGAAGGGCGATATCTTCTTAAAATACCTAACAAAAGCTAACAATAGGTGGCACAACTTGACTAGCTGCGTCATATCCAGAAAAATCTGGCCCACCTATAATAAATCCAAAACATATGACCTAATCTCTAGACCCAGAAAAGATATTAGCAGAATCGTTGCGGTGTGTACAGGACATTGGCCGATAGGGGAACATGCAGCAAAGTTGGGTATACCGCACAATACCTACTGTCGCAGCTGCTTGGACCAGCAAGAAAAAGAAACGGTCTACCATTTCCTATGTCAATGTCCCGCCCTTGCTAGGAATAGAGCACTCTCTCTGGGGAGCGAATTCTTTAATGTCATAGATAACATCTCAGAATCAAAGATCAAAGACTTGATCTCGTTCCTAAATGCAACAAAGTGGATTTAGGACTGCCTAACACTTGTTTTTCCCTTTTTTAAAAACCAATTAAAAAATATATTTCAAATAAATCCAATTATCACTCACAGGTTTCATAAGTTTTGGTATCAAAACGGCGCATCCTGCGCTAATTGGGTCAATCAAACATGGTTTGCCTTGACCGCCATCTCTACCTACCTACCTACCTACCACGACATCTCAGTCGAAACAAAAGAAAGAACAAACAAAACCGCCAAACAGGGAAGCAGCAATAACGAGGTCAAGCTAGAAAGAATCAACATTCCAACATACAATGGACGCTATGATTCTTGGCCATCGTTCCATGATCTGTTCAAGACATTGGTACATAACAACAAATCACTAAACAATATCCAGAAAATACAGTACCTTAAGACCCATCTAACTGAAGAACCAGGCAACATCATTAAACACCTTCAAGTCACAGATGATAATTATACAACAGCCTGGAAGTTGATCGAACAACGATACGATAACAAGAGACTGATCTTTACGACATATATTCAAAAGTTAATGTACCAATCACCAATCTCAACAGAATCTGCTAACTCATTGAAAAAGATCCTAGATACAACACAAGAGTGCCTATCTGGAATAAAAAATTTGAGTATAGATACTCAAAATTGGGGAACATTGGTTGCATACACCTTCTCCAAAAACTAGACAAGGAATCACAACAACTATACGAACAAGCTTTGTTAAAACCTCGTGAGATCCAAGAATTAGAACCACTACTACAATTCAATGAAAAAAGATTCCAATCAATGGAAACAATGAATGCTGATCGTAAGGAAGGAAAACAGAAATCAACAAACCAAGCCCGAACTCCCTCTTCAAGAACTTACCATTACCATGCAACATTGAACACCATCAAATGCGAGTTGTGTAAAGGCGATCATCCACTCTACACATGCAGAACATTTTTGCAGAAGGGAATATACCAGAGAAATGAATATGCAAAAGAAAATAAACTTTGTATAAACTGTCTAAGACCAGGACACTTCACCCAAACAAAAATGTAATAAGAAGCACCATACTTCGGTGCACTTCGACCAAAATCCAGAAAATCCGAGACGATCAATGGCTGTTGAACGAACAACCCAATCCGGGAGAGTGCAGTCCCACAACTGCACAACAGGCAGTAGTGTTCTCCTAGCAACAGCTGTTATCAAAATAAATGGACCAAACAATAACATACAATGTGTCAGAGCGTTAATAGACCAAGGCTCTCAAGCATCGTTTATCACCGAAGATGTAGCAAACAAACTACAACTACAAAAAACAAAGGTTGATGCAACAGTATCCGGACTTGGCTCACACGAGGTATCAACAGTAAAATATAAAGTGAACATCACTCTAAGCAACAATCCAAACATCTGTACCACTGCATATGTCCTAAAAAATGTCACAAAAACACTCCCATCTACACATATAAAAACAGAGTGGGAACACCTACAAAAATTAATACTAGCTGATCCTACATACAACATTCCAGGCAAAATCGACATGATCGTGGGTGCAGAAGTGATTGCCGAAATACTCCAGGAAGGAGTCATCAAGGGAAAGCCAGGCTCACCTATAGCCCAACAAACCATCTTTGGGTGGGTTATATCTGGAAATACTGGCAACAACACTCAACAATTATCGTGTCATATCACATTAACTGACTTAGACAATCGAATAAGCAAGTTTTGGAATACTGAAGACCTAAGAAATGAAACACAAGAAAGCCAAACAAATAAATGCGAAGACTATTACCAGCAGACTGTATCTCGAAACGATGAAGGAAGGTACATTGTAAGGATACCGTTCGAAGTTCAACCAGAACTTTCAAACAATCAATCAAAGAAGAGAGCGATTGCAAGATTACTTCACATGGAAAAAATCTTTGCAAAAAATCAAAAATTAGCCGAAGACTACAAAACGTTTATGAAGGAGTATATTGAGTTAGGACATATGAGCAAATGCATAACAGGCAATGAACAAGGGGCATACTATCTACCACACCACGCTGTTAGTAACCCGAACAGCTCAACGACAAAACTAAGGGTAGTATTTGATGCCTCAGCGAAATCTGCAACAGAAAAAAGGTTTAACCAACTAATGCATACAGGGCCCAAAATCCAAGAAGACCTGACTTCAATTCTCATACGGTGGCGAAA
Organism: Episyrphus balteatus; assembly: GCF_945859705.1. Classification (NCBI taxonomy): domain Eukaryota; kingdom Metazoa; phylum Arthropoda; class Insecta; order Diptera; family Syrphidae; genus Episyrphus; species Episyrphus balteatus. Next base: position 60,815,602 of record NC_079135.1, read on the forward strand.
GCATAGAATTGTATTCTCAGCTGACATTCAGAAGATGTACCGACAAATCTTAATCGACATCCCAGATCGTAAATACCAACGTATCTTATGGAGAAACTCCCCAAATGAAGAAATCATGGAATATGAACTAAACACTGTCACTTATGGAACAGCATCAGCACCATATCTAGCTATAAGATCACTGAAACAACTGGCAGAAGATGAAGGGAAGAATTATCCGCAAGCCGCTCAAAGTCTATTAACAGATTTCTATGTGGACGATGTCATGTCAGGTGGAGACTCAATTGAAGAAGTAAGAGAACAGAAAAAACAACTCACGAATCTCCTCAAAACTGGTGGGTTCCAGTTACATAAGTGGAATAGTAATATCAATAGGTTACTGGAAAAAGAAGTAAATTCCATAAAGAGCCTCGAATTAGATAAAGAAGAATACGTCAAAACACTTGGCATTCAGTGGCATCCATCAAAGGACTACTTCTCATTCGAAGTCAAGCCGTATGAAGCAAATTCCACCTGGACAAAGAGGAATGTGTTATCAGAAATAGCCCGAATATTCGATCCACTAGGGTGGATCGCACCGATCGTTCTACGAGCAAAATTACTGATGCAAGCCATTTGGATGGAACGGGAGACGGACGGAATCCCGAAATCTAAAATCCAGAAAGACCAAAATCCAGAAAACCCTAAATCCCGAAAACCCAAAATCCCGAAAACTCAAAATCCCGAAAACCCAGAATCCCGAAAACCCAAAATCCCGAAAACCCAGAATCCCGAAAACCCGGAATCCCGAAAACCCAGAATCCCGAAAAACCAAAATCCCGAAAACCCAAAATCCAGAAAGGCCAAAATCCCGAAAATAAAACAGAAAAAATAAAAAACTCTTCAAAATTGTGTTTCACTGAAATTTTAACTGAAACATAAAATTAAAACCAATTAAAAAACAATTTAAACATATATTATTAGGTGTGTTTTTTTGTTTATCTATATAGATTTTGTGCAAAAAAACGACATCGAGATTTTTGAAATCAAAACAATTTACGTGTTAAATACAACAAAAACTTTATCTGTATAGATTTTTGAAAAATCCAGATAATTATCCAGATTTTACTTTCTCTCGATAAAAACAGTAGTGCCAAGGTAGTTTAATTGTTGTGTTCATATAGAAATATCTGAAAATATTAACAAAAAAAAAAGCGGAGAAAACGAGGTTTGAAAAAAACTCTCATAGAAAAAAATAATCAAAAATTTGTTTGACATGGTTGCATTGAAATGTTAATATCTCGAGATGTACGCAATGCACTTTTCAGATAAAAGTCTTAAATGGATCCTGATAAGATTGTTGAACAGATATGTATATAAAATTACCAAAGTTTTTTCGAAAAATTAGAAATAAAAATAAAAAAGTTTTCACATTTGATTTTAAGAAAATCGAAAAAAAATTCAATATGGCTACCTTCAAACGCTTATAACACAAGAACGACGCAACTAATGTTAATGGTCATGGTCTTAAAATGTAGCTAAGAATATTGACACTTGGCATCACGGCACCTAGTGGATAGCGACGGAACCCCGAAAGTTATATAGATTATTTTCGGATTTGCCGCTCAATGTAATTTCCATAAGAAAAAAATAAAAAAGACCTCGAAAAACATTTATTTTACGAATTAATTTTATATGTACGAGTATCAATTTTATGATTGCAAAATGATAATAATATGTGTTTATATCTAAATCAGGTTTAAAATATATCAAAAAGTATAATAATACCTGTGTAATTTGTATTTAAAAAGTGCAAGCGAATCGCCTGAAAACAACAAAAAATACTATAAAAAATATAAAAATTATTAAATTATTCTTTTATTTGTTTCACTTTTTCACAAATAATAGTAGGTAAGCATTTTTTTTTATTTTCAACAATCTTGAAAGAAAATTAAACCAAAATAGTTTCTATATTTTTTGTAGTATTTGTTGTTGTTTTCCTGCGATTTGCTTCTCTTTTTGGAGACAAATTAAATAGGAATTATTATTCTTTTTGATATATTTTAAACCTGATTTAGATATAAACACATATTATTATCATTTTACAATCATAAAATTGATACTCGTTCATATAAAATTAATTCGTAAAATAAATGTCTTTCGAGGTCTTTTTTGTTTTTTTCTTATGGAAACTACATTGAACTGCAAATCGAAAAAAAAATCTATATCATTTTCGGGTTGTCGCTACAAGTGGTAGATGGCGTGGAAAGCTATTTCCCAAGTCACAATACAGATCTTTTTTGGTTTTTTGTGAAAAAAAAAATTTTTTATATCCAACATGGATGCCATGGCCATATGAAAATTTTTGTTTGCATCCAACATGGATGTAATGGCCTTCCCACTTCGGAGTTTAAATAAAAAAAAAAACAAAAGCAACATTTTTGACAGACAGCTGCCAAAGTATATGTACAGTGGTGCCAAATGTTTGCATGGATTTCAAAAATCTCGATGTCGTTTTTTTGCACAAAATCTATATAGATAAACAAAAAAACACACCTATTATAAGTTAAATATTAAAACTCATAATTCTTTTGATTTTAGTTCAACGATTTTTCTAACTTAACTCAATCATAACAAAGCTGAAAGCACAATAAGAACTTAAAATCAATTAAAAAAGAGATATTCTATCAAAATAGAAAGATGGACGAAATACTCACGTACTGTCAACAAGATTGAAATTCATGGTTTTTGCGATGCATCTGAAAGAGCATATGGCGCAAACGTATACATGAGAATGGGCACGTTCAAACAGTTAACATAAAGCTATCGGATAGCTTTTTGTTAATGTAAACAGTGTTAAAAATTAGCAAAGAAACGAACCATTTTCTGTCAAAAAATAATCTGAAGGTATCCGAGAATTTTTGGTATACCTCAGGCATTCGAGTGATCAGCTGATAAATATTTGGCTATTTTTTATTTTGATTTCTATTCGCGCTATTAATCAGATTGAAAATAAAATAAATTTGCAAGAATTAAAGTTAAATCGATTGTACAAGTACTATGCAACAATAAAAAAACAGGAATTTGGTCAAAAGAAACAATTTCCTCTTTTCAATATTTTCATATTTTTTTTGTAGCTGCTTTGGCAAGCTATCTGGATAGCTTTTCGTTCAAAGAGATATTCCAGATACGGGTATCCCAGATAGCCTATCCGATAGCTGTTTGAACGTGCCCAATCATAGATAAAAATAACAAGATTACAACAACCTTATTAACTTCCAAAACAAGGGTGGCACCAAAACAAAAGAAACAAAATGGCAAGAAACCTTTAACTATACCCAAACTAGAATTATGTGGAGCGGTTTTACTAGCAAACTTGCTGTGGAAAGTTAAAAAAGATCTAGATATCGAGAAGATAGAGACATTTGCATGGTGCGACTCAACTGTTGCCTTAGCTTGGGTAAGCGCAACTCCAAATAAATGGAAAACTTTTGTTTCACACAGAGTACACGAAATCCAGAGATTAAACACAGGATACTCATGGAGACACGTTAAATCAGAAGATAACCCTGCAGACTTAGCATCAAGAGGTACAGCTCCAAGTTTCCTAAAAGAAGCATCAATTTGGTGGAAGGGACCAGTGTGGCTACAATCAAAGCAACTTTTGAAACTCCAACCAATCTCAAACCCAAGAACAGAACTGGAACTAAAAATCACGTCACACCATATTACCAAGGAAGAATTCTATCCACAAGACGACATTATTGCAAGATTTTCATCACTCACCCGATTAATAAGGGTAATAGCACTCTGTACCAGATACATTCACGTCATAAAAGAAAAAATAAAAGCTCGAAAAATTTCAAAAAAGTCTGACAAAGAAATACAAGAAGAAAAAAGAGCATTACAAAAGCGAAATTTATTACCATTAGAAGTGAAAATTACACAACTTTCGAAACTAAACACGACTGAGCTAAAGGACGCTCTTATCAACATCATAAAGATAGCACAAAAGACATTACACGAAGAATACAAGGCTCTATGTCTACAAGAACAAGGCTCAGTACCAGCAACATAGCCAACCTAAATCCATTCATTCAACAAGGCATACTACGGGTAGGAGGAAGATGTTTTGATTTGCCTTCCGCTTTTTCTGTCGTTTATAGGTCAACCAAAAGCAATAAATATATTATTAGTAAGCAATATGTAATAATGAAATATGTTTCAAAATACCGTTAAGCAATATCTGTAATGAAGTTATATGAAACTAAGCATAAATTGTAGTATAAATAGCAGTAAGATTCAATCAATAAAGTAGAATAAGTTTTAGTACAAAGTAAACGAGTTCTCTCTCCTTATATCGATCCCCCACCAGTGGTAAGATCGGTATGAGGTAAACAATAAGTGATACCATTTCCGAAAGGCAGAATTGTACATTTAATTCGAATTTTTAAATCAATATATTTAAACCAATTTGTTTTTGATTTCAAAGTTAAAAATAGAAGAACAAAAATTTAAAAAAAAAACTCATTAATTACTATTTTTGTCCAGATTGTGAATTTTAATAAAAAATTGACCCATGTAGAAAACTGCCTCAATTGATTCCTTATCGAACAGTGATAAGTTATCACTGATAACTATATATGTGTATATGCCTTCTAGGTTTTGAGAAAAAATTTGACGAAGCTAGAATTTTTTCAATGGGTGAAGGTCCAAAAAAACCGTTTTTTGCCCTTAACTCCAGATTTTGGAGGTGTTAGGGACTTTTGATATACCGTTTCGTAATCAGTGCGACTAGCTCTACAAAATGTGATAACACGTCGTAATATGAAAACCTTCATCAATTTATGAAAACGTTTCATACACTTTTTCTCCCTTTTTAGTGCCAAAAAATTCAATTTAATGAAAAGATTCATCACTTAACGAAAAATTTCATACTCATTTTAAAGAATAAAAATTATTCCTTACTTTATCAAAGTTTTAATTAAGTAACGAAAAAATTCATTAACTTATGAAATTCAACATTACCTAACGAAAATCTTCATAACATTGACCTATTATATATGGACTGCCAGGACTAGGTTCAAGCTATGGTGGCGCCGCTTGGTAGGGCAGCGGGAAATAGTAATTTGACATCTAGTTTTGTGACTTTTGCTTGTCAAAAAAAAAAAAAAACAAGAATTTAATTATTTGCAGAAATTGTCAAAGGAATTTTGTTTCCCAAGAATAAAAAGGTAACAAAAAATTAAAAATATACCTATTAATATATTCTTTTCAGAGTTTTATTCCAAGTTTTATAATTTAAATTTTTGTTCTATTCTTTCATTTCAGAAAACAATTTAACAAAAATGGACAATCAAATCAGTTTTACCAGCAGCAACTCAATAGGAACCCTCTAAACCTCTCAAAAGAAAATCGGACTCTCCAAAGGCAGCAGAACTCCAAACCGAATATGCAGAATAAGCCACACCCGAATTACGGGATGAGTTTTACATCAAACGTGAAACGATGAGACATCAATTCATCTGGTATTCCAGGAGCAGGAATAGTCGTTGTACCCATCTTGGATCATCGGCTGCAGCAAGTTACTCTTGATGGCAATGCCAGGAGGACATCATTGGAACATCAAAAATAACCTTGGGCAAAATGAAACCTGCTCATGTTGTGGCTGGATATATACACAATGTGTTGTGGCTAATGGAATACCAACCAGCTCTAACTGAACACCTGATACAGGTGTTGGTTCAAAAACTGCTCATTCTTGATGTGAATGCACCACGAAGTGAAATTGAAGAAGCTGAATTTGAGGAAGAAAACGAAGACGACATGGATGATGATGAAGATATTGACGAGGAAATGTTTAAAATGGAAGATGCAACAAGAACCACAACAACGACGCCACAAGAAACTCGTGAAATTCTACCAATGACCCATCCAACCGCCCATACTTTTGATATGTGTATGGAAAAGATGTATTGATTCTTTGATCAATTCAATCCAAAGAAAGAACTAATTGGAGATGAAGGTGATAAAAACCTCAAAACACTTTCTCATGCTCTGGAGTCATAACACGCATCATGTACAATTTTTAGTATTTTATTCTTGTAGTTTTAAGGTAAGTTCCATACTCTGAAATGTTAGAAAGAAATATAACTTTTTTCTTTTCTTAGAATATCCTTGGAGAGAAATTTCTTGAATTTCTTTGGAATAAAATGAAAGATCCCAATAAATTGGCAATAATACGGATTAAATCATCAATGTCTGACGATGAGCACATTGAACCGCCCGCCTTTAGTCCAGCTACACTTGGTCTACATCGTGTCGGTACCTTGCCACCTCCAAAACCTCAAACCTCACAACCAATTCAAATGTTAAATGCTCGTGGAATGCCCGTTCGCGTTCGAAAACGTAATCGTCTATTCTTTGACGATGAACTGGTAAATGATAACAAAGCTCTTGGTGTTAAGCAATCGCCTCGCAAAATTACCATACCACAAAAACAACCAAGCACACCAGTTAAAACTCCATCAAAAGTTTTAAAAAAGAGAAAAACAATCGGCGGTACACGTTATGTGCGTTACGAAGAAAAGCAACAAACACCTCCCGAAAAACGTTCTCCTAGCAAATACTTTTCGTCCCCGACAGCATCAACATCACGAAATGCACTGATACCAGCCGACAAGCTTATGGAACAACAAATCGGTTTACGTTTACGAAATTTGCTTAAGCTACCCAAATCCCAAAAATGGGTTATATTCGAATGGTTCTACTCATTTGTAGATAAGCCTCTTTTTCAAGGTGAGAACGATTTCCAGATTTGTCTTAACGAATCGTTTGCAAATCTGAAAACAAGACAACTTACACGCCCCGAATGGCAAAAGGTGCGAATGTACAAAAGTAACAGCTCGTCTGCGTGTACCTCAAGATGTAGTGGTAGCGTTGATGCATTCGACTCCCTCAGCTCTACTTATAGGGTGTCTTAATCGCAACGGCTCGGCTTAAGCACTCACTCAATCCCCAACTTTGAAATTGTATCAGATAACTTCTTTGAAATGTTGCCGTTGACCCTCATGCAAGACTTCCGACCACGTTATCTAAATGGCAATCTCATACACACTCCCACAAGAAGTCGAAACTCTTTGAATCGCAGTGATCCATTGTTGGGCCAACAGCAATACGACAGTCCGTTCAAGAATCCAGTTATTGAACGTGATACTATCGGTGGCTTCCTAGTGAAGCTATTAGAGACCATTGTTCGATTGAAGCGAGCAATTGCTATAAAGAAATCTAAACTAAATCGACTGAAAGAAATGAATTCAGAAGCAGAAATTAAAAATGCAGCAGCAGCTGCATCATCTTCTTCATCGTCCGGAGAGGTGAAAGCTGGTCTGTTGGATAGCGATAATGTTGAAGTGTTTCAAAAACACGTTCAAATCCATTTACACCATATTCGACTTGGCATTGGTCAATTGGCTATGTCACCGAGCATAAATGTGCAGCAGCACAATGCAACTTTGACTTTAACTTTACTTTAACTAACCAAAATCTATTTAATTTTACTTTTGTTGTATATTCAAATTTTCTATTGAATTAAACATATTTTTTTTCTATCCCCAAAGAGGCAGTTTTTTAAAGTTTTTTTTTTATTGAAGAATCATTAAGTTAAGAAGAAAAGAAAAAGTATTTAATCGTCGTTTTCTTCTTCACTGCTGCCTTCGCTGGATTGACCTAGCCATTCTATGAGTTTCTGCAATGGTGCTTTCAACCACTCTGAATCATCATCCAACTCATTGTGCCACATGCGGATAGCTTCTTCAGACACAAATTCCTTATCATAGAGATAATGAATAATCTGGGCAACCTTGGCTCTCAGAGCTGGTTGTTCTTCACAGTATTCCTAAAAGTTTTAAAAGCAATAAAAAGAAAAAAAGGTCAAAATCTTTTTTTAAGAATACAAAAACTTCACACACGACTTACCTGAATTGCCTTCAAACAATCCAACATAGTATCATCGCTTTTTATATTATTTGAAACAACCATACCCAAGCGACCCAATACCTGATTGTTGGCACTTAAGACATTTGTTGTTGTTGCCTCTTTAATTGGATCTAAACTGAATACCGCTTTGACGATATTGAAATTTACTTCCTTTAAAGACATATTGTAGGCATAGCGAGATGAGTTGATTTCAAGAATCAAGAAATCCGGATTGGATTTGAGTTGAATTCCACGAACCAAAGAGTCCAAGACTTCGGATAAAAATACTGTAGATGAGGTGCATGCAAGAAAGGAGCCACGCTATGATTTGCAGGAATATAGTTTCTATTGGTACAAGGTGAATACTATTTGCATCATCAGGTATTGGAGAGCCTTGGTGTGAATCATCATCTTCGTCACTGGTTGTTGAATTGTAATCGCTTTCGTCCGCATTGATTAGATGTGATAGTCTCATCATTTTTGGAATTTCTGTTTTTGTCGATTGCGTTGGTAATTCATCTTCTGAATCGGATGCGAAGAGCTCTTCTGTGTCGTTGTTGAGGATGTAAGCTTTGTCTCCGATTTTTTCTGTTTCATCTGTGTAAAAACTAAATGGATGATTCAATTCATCATAAATACTTTTTTAATAACTTACCATTTTCCCCATGAGCTTTTTTAACAAGAACTTTCTCTATATTCGACTTCTGTGGAATAACACAACCATCGCCAACCACCGAACCCAAGATAATTGATGATTAGCTCCGATTTTCGCTCCAGGCTCCACACCACAAAAACTTTTTGGCTGTTCGGGCGACGGCATTTTGACGTCCTTCCATCCAAAACGATTCCACGATTGCATCTGAAAAAAAAAAAAAAAACAAAATGAAAATTATTGAAAAAGGAACATTTAATTTTTTTTAATAATTTCGATTAATAATAAATTGAAATAAAAAACATTTTCCAACACAATTCAATTATTATTTTACCTCGATATTTTATTTCGAACAAACATTTTAAAATACTTTTTTTTTCTGAAAGAATTCTTTTCTTCCAAAACGTCAAAAAGTAGACTTCAAAAAAGACAGGTGCTACTCATTTTTATAACAAAAATATGTAGATGGCCATAGTTTCTATGTACAAAAATGGTAGTTCAAGCCATCTGACGGAAGATGTCGCTACGCTAACTGAGTTCTATTTACCACTTTCTTCCACAGGCGCTAGTAATCATTGAACCACATTTTCAAAAATTTTGTATGGAAACGAGAATCAACTAGCAGTCCATATATAATAGGTCAATGATTCCTTGACTTAGTGTTCGTTGATACCGAGTTGAGTGTGGGTATTCACAACCCAAACCCATCCCCATTGAGTAATTCTGACAATCATGTTTGTCTTCCTCTAAAATTTTCCTTCACATAGGCTCCTGTTATATTTTACCTGTTGAAGTAAAATAAAAGCACCCTTGTTTCTAATCGGCAATAACTTTTCTTAGAGCAATCATATTGACTTTATTTTTATGTCATTAGATTCAGCATCAAAAAATACCTTAAAAACATGTGTCATATGATGATATTCCACAAACAATTTATTTCAGTATGTTTTTGACCTTCACCTCCTCCCTCTTGTCCGCGAAAAAACACCCTTCCACCCAACTTTTTCTATGTTTTGAATATGGAGACTGTGATGCTTAATTTTCAAGGGCTGAGGTAAGCTCGCCGGAATCCAAGGTTCGTTCTGAGGAAAGCAATCTTAAAAACTCAGTTAGAGAGAAAACACCGAATTCTTTCCAATTAGTAATGTTCTTTATTCTTTTAATCAACTAACTACTTTCTTATTTACAATTATTTATTCTTTTTTTTATTTTTTTTTATTTATTATATTTTTTTCTTCATTTATTACATAATAATATATCCTAACATGCTCTGATTAGAAAAGCCCTGCCTTGAGTGGGAATTAGCCCAGGCCCAAGGTGATAGGGAATATTCCAAGCACACCTCCTAACGAGGGTGAATAGAGCGCTACCTATAACTCTCGGCGAAAGCCCAGGCTCAAAATGAGTGGGAAGTAATTAAGTCCCTAAAGCACAGCCTCCTAACGAGGGTGAAAGAGTTATTTATTAAAACTAAAAACTTTTATTGAAAATAGGAACAATTAATTAAAATTGAACCACGGTCACCATAACCAAGTTGCTATTCAACTCTAGTAGCGGCGGGAGAACTACTTCTTTATTATTCGAAGGTTGACGATTCTCGATTTTCTTCGGAAATTTCACCTCTACTTACATATATTTTTACTTAGACTGAATGTGAATTGTAAAAACTAAACATTAATTCTAGTACAAAATTACACATTATAATAATTCTTAAATATAAGATGTTGTTGTTGTTGCTATTGATGGTGTGGTGATGGTTGGTACGCTTATAGTCCGGGTGGTACGGTTGCTTGGATTTCATAGTCCGGGCGTACAGTTGCAAAATTCGATTTCGGTAGTGAAGGTGATGGTAGTGGACTGAGTTTATAGTCCGAGCGGTATGGTTGACTGGTGTGTATAGTCCGGGGGTGGGGGTTGTGGAGAGAATATGTAACGTTTCGTTACAAGACTAATCTAAAAAAAATAGTAAATGTTTTTGGAAATTAATAAATGAAAAGAAGAGCTCAGCTGGTATTCCAAACATAGTTCATATCGATGGTGAAACATCTAGTGACCTCTTTAAAAGGTGTAATTTGTTCGCAAACTTTTTCCGTTCAGTGTACAAATCATCTGTATCGTCAACCATTGAGAACTCCGATTCTAACTTAAACTTAGTAAGCATTCGTGAATTACAAATATCTTCTAAGGAAGTTGAAGATGAATTGAGAATGTTGAGCGAACATCCAGGAGCGGATGGAATTGTTCCATTAGTGTTAAAAAATTGTGCAAAGGCTCTGGCTTGTCCACTCTCAGTCATTTTTAAGTCATTGATGCTTGGAAATTATCCTACATTCACCCAGTTTTTAAATCAGGTTGTAAGAATGAAGTTTGTAACTATCGACCGATCTGTAAAATTCCTGTAATACCTAAACTTTTCGAAAAAATCGTTTATAACTAATTATTATTTCTTTTGAAAGAAGTTATTTCTCCTCTCCAGCGATATAACTCCATGTAAGTAGGCGTGGGCTCGGGGCTCGCGCCAAATTTCAATTTAAAAAAAAATTATTTTGATAGTTAGTACCTACTTGCTACTTGTTTGAAAACTAAAATTGATTTTGGTTGCAGCTGCTGTGGGCTTTTAGGAGAGAAAAATAAATCAAAGCAGATAGAAATAAGATAATCAGGAAAACTCGTATAATTTTTCCAGAACAAAGCTTTATTACACCTGAATTTATTTTTACTATTTTATATTAGAAACTTGGAGAATATTTGTTTTAAAATTAATATTAGCTATGTTTTAATTCCCTCGTGATCCAGATGAGATCATTGCATTTATTTGCGAAAGAATAACAAAACAAAATACTGCTTTTGTTTTAGAGCTAATAAAAACAACGATCTGATCTGGATCACGAGGAAAATAAAACACAGCTATGTATTAATAAAACAAAAAAAATTTGTATAAAGTGAAGTTCAGGTGAAATAGGTTCATTGAGAAAACGAAAACTTTTAATCGAATACAAAATAAAAAAATGGGTCGCACGAACTTGCTTTCAGAGTTCAAGTTGCTTAAATTTTTCCACTTTTTTGCAAATTTTTTTTTAAATCCAAAAATTATTTTTTTGGAAATTTTATTTTTGGTTTATATTTAAATTATATAAATGCTTCTTCACAAAAAGTTTCGTTGAAATCGAATAAGCAGTTTCAGATTTGAAAAAAAAAACGGTTCTATGGCAGGTACCGTTAATATGATTTTGAAAAAAAAAATTTCATTAAAAGATAGACCTTGTCTTAAAACTAACATTTGCCCACTTTTTTGTCATTCTCTACCATCGTAATGTCATAGAAAAATGTTATCTCAACTTTTTTTTGTGTACGAATGCATAACTTGATATATAGTACCTATATCGCAAGTAAAAACGTGTACCAGTTGGAAAGGTATTTGAACAGTATCCATTGCAAGCGGGCTTGAATGGTGTAAAATTTCTAAAATCATTTTACATATTAATAACAATGCAAAGGAAGGATACTTCCTGAAATTTCATCAAATGAATTCCGTTAAATAATTCATCGAGCTTCCAGCTACAGCCAATCAAATTGTTTAGCCTGTATTCATATGAACCAATGTTATTGCTTACTTTTCAAAATTGTTTAACAAAACTTAATAAAAAATATAAATATAAACCAAAAATTAAAATTGTTTATAAAGTAGAATGCCCAAAAAACCTCCAACCGCTTAAAATGAGACACTATATTGTTTGAAAGGACATCAATCTTAAATAACAAATATGAAATTTTTTCACATAAAACCATCCCCAAAGTTGCTACGACCCACAGTGCGGTATTTTGGTCTAAAACCTGGCCAAAAATATTTGGGCACATTTTTCACATTAAGTAGGTACCAAATGACTAAAAAGTTATTTAGAAGGGAAATTTTTCATTTTCTTGGTACAGTAAAACCCACTTACATAAGTGCTTACCTCCTGATTAGCCGAGAAAAAATTTTTTTTAAATCAAAAAATGCACGTACAGTCCTGTGCTATAACTTTTCTTAAATTTCTTTATTTTGTTTTTTTTTTTTTTTTTTGACTCAAGTTGTTCCATTAAGTAGTTTTTGAGAAATTAAGTTTTAAAGATGAAATTTAGAAAAAAAAAAAATTTTTCGTTAAATAACACTCTGTTATAAAATAACAATCATGTCAATTACTTTAGAAATGACCTAGCAGAGGTATTACTGAGAACATCATCTGTTTATAAGAACAAAAATGTTGTACTTTGAGATGCAGCCCATAAAATCTACACCCAATTTGGTGCTTGAGCATAATAACAAAAATATTTTCAAGAAGAATAAGTACAACTCTATTTCCAACTGTTGAAATCTGAAAACATTGAAAAATGTTTTTTTGACGATAACTTGAAATTTTGAGGGTCTACGAAAAATTTCAAGTGCCGAAATATGATGTATGGGAGAGTGGGGCAGTTTTGAACACGGGGCACATTTGAACACTGCATATAAAATTTTATTATATCAATCTTTTTTAGAAGTATTTCGATATTTGAACAAGTCAACACGATATCCATAAATGTCACTTTTACAAAAATTGTTTAAACTTACATGAAAATATTATTTTGTTACATTTATTAATTGATAGATGATTAATAATTAAAAACTTTTGAATTTTCTAAAATAAAAATATAAATTATTGACATTTAATAAATAAAAGTTAAAATAAAAAATAAAAACATACATAACAGCACTTTAGAAAAACTAAATGAAAAACAATTTGAATTTAAATTTGAATTATATCAGAAAATTACACCGCTCTTAATGCAAAAGAATAACTTCCTATTGTATTGTCTATGTCTCTATCTTCTTGAGTATTCATTGTTTTCTCTATATTTTGTTGTATACGTAGACTTTCAAGTGTGTATCTATTATTTGTTCTCTTTTCCTTGTCCATTATTGTTGTATTATCGAAGTCTACAGAGTGGCCAGTTAGAAAATTTACTTTTTTTTATAAAAATCGCAGAAAGAATCGTGTTTACCCAAATAGTGCAAGTTTCAACTGATGGTGTCGCGAATTGGGTTGACTAATTTATAGATAGATTTCACTAAAAAGTAGGCTGGTTATCTACCTGTTATGGGACATAAGCTTAATCCTGGGGGGCAAAATTGAGAAATTTGATTTATGACCACGTTTTAGGTCAAAGTACTGCACTGTGCGACGATTCTTATTCTTCTTCCTTAGGCCAGAACTATAATTTATTGTCGGATGCGTCGAACGAAACGGAGGGGGACAGCAAAAAACGGTTTTTTTGACATTCTTCTAGCTTCGTCAAATTTGTACCCATTTTTTTTTACAGTTTCTGATAGGAGATAAATATACCTTTTCAACATGTAACTTGGTTATACCACTTAGAATTATAAGCAGTCAAAGTTCAAAAGTTCCATTTTTTTCGTCAATTACACAACTTCGACATCAAATTAAAGTATATATTTTCATAACAACATGCTGTTTTAAAAATATACTCTAAAATAATATTTATTTCCAAAAAAAATTTACGATTTCAACCCAGAAACAATGCCCTAGCGAGGTATTCCATCGGAGCGGAGAACGGAGAACGCATACTTCGTCGGAGGCTCAAATTGCATTCGAGGTATCCTTCATCGGAAAAAATACTAAATAAATGCAACGACACATCGCATCGCAACAATTTGACATGCGTCATATTCAAGATTTTAATAGAGATGTACAAAATATACCGATATATCGATAAGTTGGTATATCTTCCGATAAATTTATATAAAAACGCCTAAATACATTTAAATTGTCATATAACTATATAGAGTTTAATTTCATAGTTTTGAAATTAGAGTTGAAGCATTGAATAATTACAAATAGAAGTGGACACCAAGGGAAACTTCCGCTGTAAAATTGTCGGCGCTAGTATCGTGCGTTGAATTAAAAAAGCAAATCCAACAATCCAAAATCAAATCCTAAACCAATTATACATATAGATAAAAGTTTTCCTATTTCAAAAAGTGGAGATAGCCTAGAGCAGGCATGTCAAACTTGCGGCCCGCGGGCCGCATGCGGCCCACATTCTATATTTGTGCGGCCCAAGCTTAATTTAGGTACAACTTGCATTTTCAATTTTTTTACATTCAATTTCTGTTTAAAAAAATAAAATTTAAATGTCTATAATGAACACAAATTTCTCCATTTCAAAACGATGTTGTCCGTTTGGTGAAAAGGTAAGCAAACATTTTTTATGTTGAAAAAAAGCTTTTTTTTGCTGAAATTAGCATTGGAGAAAATAATTGTTTATCTTTTCTCCAGTGCAGATGGGAAAGCAGCGAAAAAGCCCCACACGGTTTGTTTCAACCTAGGTGAATTTTTGGGAAAAAGCTCTTAATTTATTTATTTGTAAAAAATGATTTATGTCGAATTCCAAACATCCAAAAATTCGATCTGCAATCGACTTATTGTCGCTTCTTTTTCTGAAATGAATTCCAATGAAAAAAATTCACTTTTTAATTCTCTTTTTTGAGACGGATTTATAAATATAGAGTTAGTACCTAATCATTTGCAAATGGAGGTAATCGAAATCCAGTGTGACTCCGTTTTAAGATCTAAAATCGATGAATTTGGGATGCCTGAATTTTTACCAACTTCCAAAAAGGAGGAGGTATTCAATTCGCCTTTAATTTTTATTTATGCTAGTTACCTCTTAACTTTGGACTGAGTTAACCAATTTTGATAATTCTTTTTGTATTGGAAAGCTGGGCCCTGCAGTGTGGTTCCATTTAAATTTTGTCCAGTTATGGCTATGGAAACTATGAGAAAAACCATAAAACCCAGTTTTGAACTATGGAAGTCGGTTTAGTTTTTTTGATAAAAATTATTATAAAAGTATCTACCAATCAGATTGGAGAACACTCGAAAATTGGCATATGAAATAATTTGTATATTTAGAAGCACTTTTCGATGCGAGCAGCTGTTTTCACTAATGAATGGAATTAAGTCACCTGTTAGACCCAGAATTACAGATCTAAACCTGGGGTGTTTTAAAAGTAATAACTTCTAATAAATTTTCCCCACAAGTAGAGAAGATGGTAGCAGAAAAGAAATGCCAAGTGTCAGGCAGAAAACATTAATATTACTACATAATTGTTCTTTTATAAAAATAAATCTGTTTCATAAAAATTCTAATTGTTTCTTTTTTGCGGCCCATAAAAATTTATACCCTGTTATTTTGGCCCGCGAAAGCCATTGAGTTTGACATGCCTGGCCTAGAGGATAAGGTGAATGTCTGGTAAGTTTACCTGCCTAGGTTCGAATCTGACGGGAAATTGAGATTTTTTTTTGTTTACATTACTAGAATAAAAATTAATTAAATTTGTCAAAAAAAAAACAAATTTCAATTTTTACCGGTATTCGAACCTAGCTAGGCCTAGGCCAGTAGGAGTAAAAAGCATCGTCCTTGTTCTCTAGACTAATATGACTTTTCAATATACGAAAACTTATATCAATATAAGCTCTTTGGAATGTATAATAATAATTATTAATTTTTTTATGAAGTTTTAAAAAAAATTATAAGTTAAGACTCAACTCGAAAATACATGATAGTTGAGGCGCAAACATGTAGTTCATCTATCTTCCGGTACGTTGTTGTCGCATGAGTAATCTGCGGTGTCACTTCTATTTGTAATTATTCAATGGTTGAAGTTATTTATTTAAGAAAATTAAAGTGTACATGGCAAGTGTCGCGTTACTTTTGAGGCCGAGTCCAAACAAATAAAAAACTCAAGAAAAAAGGAGGATTTGAAAAAGTGAAAGAAAATTTATTTGTGAAAAACTTTTGCCTGTAAGGCCCTCCGCCCGCCAGTGCCCGCGATTTCTTTTTTGTTTATCCATAGTTTTATTTTATGTTGGACTTATGTAATAGTTACGAACATCCTTTTTTCCATCCACCAACATCACTTTGTCGTGGTCCAATTTAATTTAACAGATCTTCCCAATACAGCCAAAATTTTGGGTGATCTTTTTGTATACGTTTGTTTTTTTTTTTCGTTTTGCCTAAACACAAAAATCAATAATAAATAAAAGTTTACTATAATACTTTTTTTTCCTTATTACTTACATTTTAATTATTTATTCCGCAACAAAAACTTGTCGGAGGGCTTCGGAAAAAAAATTATTTGTATCTGTCAAGAAAACAACCAATTGAAGTACTTCATCGCATGCAATTGCATGCGTTGAAATTTGTCGGAGAAAATTTCCGATCAACTGATCGGAGAAATACCTCGAAGCAAAGTCTCCGATTCGTAGAAAATCGGAAAAAATCCGCTCCGACAGAATACCTCGCTAGGGCCGACAGAAATTCGAACTTTTAGGTATAGAACAAAAATGTTGTTTTGGCACGTAGTAGGATATCTTTAGCCAGGATTTTATAACGGGTTTTTGTAGAGAAGTTTAATACAAACATTTTTTTCTTTGGGAGGAGGGTCTATCTCCCCCCGTTTAGGTGGGAGGGGCAGTTTTCTAAAAAAAAATAATCAAAACAAAAAAAATTATTAAAAAACAACGAACTTTTAGGTATAGAACAAAAATGTTGTTTTGGCACGTAGTAGGATAACTTTAGCCAGGATTTGATAACGGGTTTTTGTAGAGGGGTTTAATACAAACATTTTTTTCTTTGGGAGGGGTCTATCTCCCCCCGTTTAGGTGGGAGGGGCAGTTTTCTAAAAAAAAATAATCAAAACAAAAAAAATTATTAAAAAACAACGAACTTTTAGGTATAGAACAAAAATGTTGTTTTGGCACGTAGTAGGATAACTTTAGCCAGGATTTGATAACGGGTTTTTGTAGAGGAGTTTAATACAAACATTTTTTTTTTTGGGAGGGGGGTCTATCTCCCCCCGTTTAGGTGGGAGGGGCAGTTTTCTAAAAAAAAATAATCAAAACAAAAAAAATTATTAAAAAACGACAACATACAGTAATAAATGATACCATTTGCGAAAGGCGAACATTAATTCTAATTTTTAAATCAATACATTATAACCAATGGTTTTCGAAATAATCGATTTCAAAGTTAAAAATAGGCGGAAACCATTATAATGGTTCTGGCTTTAGCTTTTACCAAAATGGCTGGTTTATGAATGTTTTTTTATGGACCAATGTTGCCACACTATGTACTCAAAGTATGCGTTTTCAAGTGCATTTGACGGTCAGAAGGCAAACAATTATCCGTTTTGAACTTAATTGTTTCGTATTATGAAAGAAAATTCAATTATATAGTATAGTTTTTTCTAAGTATCATCCTTATTTAAGTCAACTTTATTTTGAAATTAGCTCACTAGGCTCTGCAAGAATTTTTAATCCTATACATCCAAATCAACATTATCAACCAACAGATCCAGATAATGGCTGTGTCCATATTCTATCTACATTAGACTGATTCAAAAAAAAATTTTTTTTTTGTTCAAAGCATTAGGTATCGAAAATATTGTTGGAAATGACGAAAAAAAAATACTGTAAAAGTTTCAGCCCTTAATGTTAACATTTAGTACCGCCGCATCGCAAATTTCTATTTCCCATACGATTTGTATGGGAAAGATTGTGTATTTGTGTTTAGAATTTTTTATCTTTTTAATATTTTATCCAAAAGGCTTGACAAAATCATTTTTATAAAATTGTCCGCTCTACAAAAAACTCTTAATAATTTTTTTGATTTACCCCCGCGTTTCGAAGTTATTCAACTTTAAAATATAAAAAGTAATTTTTTCTCATTTTTTTCCGATTTTTTGACGAAATTATTAAGTTTTTCCTTTTTGGAAGTCGGTAAAAAAATATTCATAGGTTACGGCACTTTAGGATATTTTTCGATGCTGAATCTCATAGAACTAAAAGCAAGATAATCTGAGTTCCCTAAAATAATTTTCCATTAAAAATAAAAAACACTTTATAATTTGAAATTGAGAATCGTGATAGCAATAATCATGGATGGTCTTATTAGAAAAAAAATTAATATTGGGTATTCAAGATTTTTATTACATTAAGGATATAGTATGCAGACAGTTTTTATCTTGTAAGCACCTTACTTGCCATGTCATCGAATTAATAACCAATATGCATGTCCCTTTCCAGATGTAAATATAATAAAATAAATAAATGTATCCAATGCACTACACAGAATGTAGTACATTGAACCTTATAAGGTAGATACACTGACCAGAATGGAAGTAATCTGAAACCTCAGTGGCCCGTTCTTTAATTGAATAAAATTAACTTTGTTTGCTGTGTCAAAAAAAAATCGTTGTTGTTGTGTTTGTAAGATTTTGTTAGAAAATTTAAACTTTTATTTAGGAACGACTAATGTAACATAATATTTTGAAATCAATTTTATGAATGAATAAACAAGAAAGAATTAATTTGGTACTGAAATAATTCTTTTGAATTGAATTCTAAGCAAATTGAAACAAAATTATGTATTAAATATTTTCAAATATGAAAACAAACAAAAAATTCTCTTCTCACAACTTCCCCTCTCTTCCCCATTTAGTTGTGTTGACAGATTAACATTAGGTCTGTTCCAGACTTTTTGTGCACTAAATTAGGAAGTCTGTCAAATTAATGAGAGTTGGAAGAGAATTCTCTCAGTAGAAAATAAAACTACGAAAGACTGCCAAGAAGTCTGGAACAAGTTGAACACCATTATACAGCACAATTTCATATTTTATGCTTAATTCGATAAACATTAACACTTTTTTAATGCAAAGAACACATAAACGCGATTCAATTTAAAAATCACTACAATTTGATTTTGTTTCTTTATTATTTATTTGTTTGATATACGTCAACTTTTCATTTGACAGCACTCATATTTAACTTCTTTCTCATTTTGAACGAGACCATTCCGCTGTTGAGCTATAACCTCTCTCTAATGAAAAAAGCAATTAATAATCTTGAACTAGTAGAAAACGACCTGATTAATCAAGTCGTCGAGTCTCAGTCAGGGTCCTCCTGGGATAGCACTAGTTACTTATCTCCACTCGGTATTCTTTCTCTAAACCTGGATTCTTGATTAACACCCACTCCCTTGTTTTATGCCAAGGCCACATTGGGCCAAAATCGTGGCTAATCACTTTTTCTCTCTATGTATTTTAAGACTACTTTTGATTTAACACATATCCTCTGTTCGCACTCAGTATACGAAAATTGCGCTGATTTCTTGAAGGTCTTCCGCAAAATTAAATTAAAAAAAAAAAAAAAAGAAACTATAAAAATGAATTTTGTTTACTGTTTATGGTGGACAGTACTTACCTGATTTAGTCTAAGCGTATTGTTAAGTATATATCATACCTGGTATTATTCTAATCACTTATTGCCAGAATGAAAGACTGATTAAATGTTAAATTGCTGTGATAATACCTTGGTACAAACGTTTATCCTTTAAGAATTCATAATTTCTTATTATAAATAATAAAATCTAAAAGAACAACAAAAACTAAAAAAAAAAAAAAAAAAAAAAGTCGTATCCAAATGCTCAACTCATATGTTACATGTTAGTATATATAGTCATTATATGTATTCAAATCTGAATGTTATATGTGTTCGCATAATAAAAGATACAGAAAAAAAAAATAATAAAAGATACATCTAAAAAGAGAAAATGAAATATTACTTATAAAACGACTTTCTGTAAAATGCCATCTCATTCTCACACTTTCAATATCAAATACAATGTAAATTTTTTCCAAATGAGAAGTAAAATAATATTGTTAGTGCGCTCTCGCTCTAACTCTTGCAGAACGACATCAAATATACATTTCTGGCATCTGTTTGTCTTCGTTATTTAGTTTTATTTTAGTAGTAGTCTATTGTATGTATGTATATATTTATTGTTAAATGACCCTCCGTCAATCCAAACGAATATTATACTCCCATGAGCAAGAGTAGTCAAACCATATATAAAAGACAGCCACGAGGCATTTCAAATAAATTGTCAAAGCAGGCAAAACATTATAGCCGCAGTAGTACTTAAGATATAGATAAGAACACACTTTGTAATAGAATTTTAAGTCTCAATAAAGAATTCAATTCAATTCAACTCATTTTGAACGATGAAAGTTAACTATTCTTAACAATAGTAAACATCGGCGAATAAAAGAACGCACTTCAGTGCTTCAAAATACTACGGGGTAACGGGGTGCATGTGGTTGACCATGAAGGAAATGCGAGTGCATTTGAAAAATATGTTTATTATTGTAAAGCGAAGTGTGATTTTAAAGTTAAAAGCTTTGGTCATAAACTGGTTCATAAAATACCCCCGGAAGTGAGCTTCTAAAACTGTAACTGTTGGTTACATATTGTTTGAAAATTGAATTCATAATATAGATCGTTTCCTACAAATCATTTAAGTTGGAGTGGCCCAGATATTGAAAAAAAATGTCGTAGGTCTAATTTGTTGAGTTAAAAAAACATACATTTGTGTGTCAATTTCTTAGATTAAGTGTAAGTCTTTCCTATACGGAATGGTAATTTCTCATAAAATATGCATGATAGTGACCTTAAAGTCCCAGACCGCTCTGGTGGGGGAAGCAATCACGTCGGGGTCAAAAATGTTTTTTTTTCGCAGCTTCCAGACCATAGTGTAGCTCTATGACTGGTTTATACTCACAGTATAACACTATGATTATAATTTAGTTTCGTGGATTTGCAAGAAATTAAGGTAAAACACCAAAAATCTGTGTAATCGGTGATTGAAAAGTGAAAATAGAGAAGTGATTGACAATAAATTGTATTTTACATTTCATTTTTAAAGATACATACTCGTATTTACAAATAACCAGATATAAAAACAAAAAGAAAAATAATAAAAAAAAAACAAAAAGAAAAATAATAAAAAAAAAAAACAAAAAGCGCATGTGTGAAGGAATTAGGTATGTTACAACAAAATAATAAATTGAGAATTCAATTTGGGTTAACAAGTAACAACCCCAAGTTTTGTATACATTTTGTTAATTTAATTTGAATTTCAACAGGTGGTTCGAATTTATTTATTACAATCGTCATTTTATTCTGTAGGCTATTAGAGATTTATAACACTGCTTGATGAAATAAATAAAAATAAAATTAAAAAGTGATTTCGTTCGATCAGTCATGTATTTTTAACACCGAAGGATAGCCAGCCATCACACTTTCTTTCACTATTGATAAATCGGAAAAAAAATTGTTTTGGATTAGAGATGATGTCGGATTGCATTCGATAAATGCCACTTAAGTGGAGAGAATCACATAGAGCAGATTATCAAAATAAATTTCTGTATTAGTTTTTGCATAAAATAATGAACTAACTTACTTTTACTTCACTTTTCTTCTTCTTTTTTTTTACCTTCTTCACTCTTTATAAACTTGTTATTGGTCATTGAATCGCCTTTCATGTTAAATTGTTAAATATTTAATTCACTAGAAACCAGAATAACAATTCAAACAAATTTAATTAAGTTTAATAGTTTACCATATTATATTACTAATTAATTATTGTTTGTATTTGATCATCTTTTTAAAACATTAACAAAAGTCTCATGTGGCACCCTTATATTTGCAAACATTCTCATTTTTTTTTTTCCTTCAGCTTGTTGCTTTAACAGTTTCATTCTTCTCGTTACATCTCCACCATACTAGAAATAAGAAAAAATCAATTATGTAATCTTTTCTTCTTTAAAAATGTTTACTTACTAATTTTGCCGTGACATCCTTTCGGTACGCTTTAATAGTCTCTCTTGCGAGAATTTTATTTCCAACACATGCCTGTATAGCTATCTGGACCATTTGCCTTGGTATAAGCTCTTTTAGTCGTGCAACTATATCCTTGCCAACAGCGGTTGCCTTTGTACAATGTACTATCCGAGAAAATTCCTCTACCTTTTTTCCATTTAGGTGGATGTCTAATCGAACAACACTTGTAATCTGATATCCATGATCTTCATAGTTAAAACTCGAAAAGCCAGAACTAAGTGATTTAAGTCGGTCATTGAAGTCGAAAATTATCTCACCTAATGGCAGAATGTACTTCATTAAAATACGGTCGTCGTCGATGTTAACAGAACTTTTTTGTACGCCCCTTCGATCAACACATAGACTTATAATTTCTCCTAAAAATTTTGTCGGTGTAATTATAGTTCCTGCAAAATAAATCCATAAGTATTTCAATAGTATCATTTTTCCCCTTGTCACAGATCACAAGTCACAAGCATTGTTGTCAGTTGAGCTGCTCTCAAGGAGATGACAAGTTAAGACTCTAGGAAATACAGGTTTCAGGACAGTTTCCTGACACGGTCATATTTTCAGATAAATTACCAACATTTCCGAAAAAATATTGGATATTTAATACGGTTATTATACAGGGTGTCCCAAAAGTAATGGATTAAACGAAATATAGTGATAGGCCAACTAAAAAGCTCTCAGAATTTGGTAACTTGTTCATCCCATATCCTTACGGTTTTCGATTAAATGCAATATTTGTGAAATTTCGAAAAATCCCTACTTTGCAACTGTATTTTGCTTCCTCCACCCCCAATTGATTTTTGTTTTTTAATATTCTTCCACTTAAACATTGTCCAATAATAAGAAACGATTAATTGATCAAAATATTTTTTATTTCATACGCCATTTTGCTGCAAATTAATTAACAGTTTCAATTTGTTTAAACTCAATTCCTTTCATTTATTTCAAAGCAACACGCCCAAAAAAAATTGTTTGATGTGACACTGGTTTATTATTTTAGAAACTTGTCCCGATATTGCAGTTTTCAAAAAGATATACAAGTTTCGAAAGTTGAAGTAAGATCGAAAAATATTACAATTTGAGTTCAACAAAACAGGGTTTTTTAGAGCAAATATCAAACAAAAATAAACACATTTTCTCGAGCTGTTGTTTGTTTATTTCTCTTTGAACAAAAGCCTCTATTTTTGTTTTATTTTTGCGCTGAAAAACCCTGTTTTGTTGAACTCAAATTGTAGTGGAAGAATAATAAAAAGCAAAAATCAATTGGGGGCGGAGGAAGCAAAATACAGTTGCAAAGTAGGGATTTTTCGAAATGTTTTTTTGGGACACCCTGTATAATTAAAAAAAAATAATATTGGAATAATACAATAAATGCCATCAGTTTTAAAACCTTCCATTTTCAGACATGGATAGATTTCTTGATAAATAAGCCGTAGGTATTCTGTGGTAACTCAATAATTTTACTGACTAAACATTTTTTAGTGTAAGCAACAACAAAAAATTACATTTATTTAGTATCAATAAATCATTTGTTGTTGAAAAGCCAAAAATGTATAAGTTTAGAAAAAAGTGTCTCTGTAAACCACGACAAACGAGAATTTTGTTTATCCTAAGTATGTCATTTCTATTTTTTAGCGTGCAAAATTTACTGAGCTAAGTACTAAGTTACAAATATATGGTTATAGTCATAAATATATAATTATATATAAGATAATAATATTTTAGATGATTTCAATTCTATTCGATGGGCTTGATCTG
Organism: Episyrphus balteatus; assembly: GCF_945859705.1. Taxonomy (NCBI): domain Eukaryota; kingdom Metazoa; phylum Arthropoda; class Insecta; order Diptera; family Syrphidae; genus Episyrphus; species Episyrphus balteatus. The sequence goes on from NC_079135.1 coordinate 60,839,737, forward strand.
ATGTTGTACTTAAGACTCATAAACAAAAATTATAACAGAACAATTAATATAATTCAACAGAAAAAAGTGCTATTTTTAAATATGAAGCACAAATGGACCATAAACAAAGGAAAAAATGCTTAAAAACATTTTTATTTTTTAGCGGAGTGATTGAATATAATTCAATTTAAAAGTTCAATTGACCTTTTAAATTTCATGGAGCTAGGCATTTCATCCATTTACTTTATATCTTGATTATTGATGCAATAATGAGTACTGTAATTATGATGAATGTGTAAAAAAAAAATTCTTACATGCCAGAAGGCTTAAAATTGATAGACTCTAAAAGTATTAATACTGCCAAAAAACTTTTAATTTCGATATATTTTCAAGCGATCGCGAAAACGTGCGCATAGCAGGGAATAAAATTAATTAATTGGACAAGCATCAAGGACTTTCTTTTTTACCCCACTAACTTCCCCTGATATGACTGCTGCACCATCCTAAAATTGTCCAATTGATTTATCCTTACAAGAGATCATATCTATTTATTGAATATTAGCCTTCTGAACTTTTTAGATTATTTACATTTAATCTTAGTATCGCCTTCATTTTATTGAACAAATGAGGGCGATACAAATATAATATAGAGAATATATCTATGTATAAATATTAGACATTAGAGTGACCGCAACTCCCATAGAAAAATTTTGTTGTCGAATTTTTTTCGTGGGAACCCCATAAAACGTTATGCCTTTGCAGATTTTTAGATAGCCAAAATTTAAGCTCCATTGGATAAGTCTAAATGGTGCCGACACTCGCTCAAAGTATCAAAAATCTATCTCTTTTTTTTACTGTTTTGGGAAGAAAATTACCTGTAGCTCCGCTCCCAAACAGATGGGACCATTTTCACTTTTTATATATTAAATTAAAGGTAGTGTTCTTACACATAATTCAGATGCTAAATTTGTAAGAGGTTTACCCAAAAACCTCAAGCATATTTCTTAATTCCCAAAACCTTCCCTATGATATTTTCGCACTTACGGAAACAAATCTTTCTTCCGGTTTTCTTGATAATGAGTTATTCACATCTGACTTTGTTGTTTTTCGTGTAGATGGTCAATCTACAGTAGAGTGGAGCGTTTTTGGACTTTTCTTTAAGATCACTGCGTGCAACTCATGGTTTATGCCTTGTGCTCTTCTGAACATATTCTGATACTTTTTTTTTATTCGACAATGGAAAAATAAAAATCGGGAAGCCTCTGAATATTGCTCGTATTTCACGAAAATCGATATTTTATGAGGCGTTAGAACCCATCTGAATTGACTTAATCTTTTTCATTTCACTACCAACTGCTCATAACTTATGCTGAGTGGTCTCTAGAACCAGATCTGATGCCCTATTTTGAGTCGTTAATGGAAAAAACGAAATCGGGAAGGATAAGAAAAATGCACATTTTCGCAGAAATTCAGATTTTTAAATTGTATAAAATCCAACCCATAACAAATTTCTTTTACAACTTGTTTGTATTTGTTATATTTGTTAGAACCTATTTGAACCTTATAAGCTATAGGGCACTCAAACTGAGAACTTTTTTTTATTATAATAACGTCGTTTATGGGGGATTTAAGAAAATGCTACTTTGACATCCCCTGACCCATTTCAATAGAATTTTAAATTCTAATACTATACACTTAAAAGCTTCGTTAATAATTTAATTTTTATATAAAACACTAACCTTTGTAACTGCATTTAATTTATGTCGATATCATATTTCAATCTTTAGATATTTGACATTTAGGTGTTTCCATAATTCTTTCCCATGCTTAATTTTTTTTAACTTCACCTGCAGACGGTTTTCTTAAATACCATACAATCTTTTGTTTTCCACAAACTTTTGTCTTTAATATTGTTAAATTCATAAAAATAAATCGTTAAACGGTATAATTATTACGCCATTTTGACTTCGAAATAAAAATTTAGCATGGGCAAGAATTTAGTATGGGCAAGAATTATGGAAACACCTAAATGTCAAATATCTAAGGATTGAAATATGATATCGACATAAATTAAATGCAGTTACAAAGGTTAGTGTTTTATATAAAAATTAAATTATTAACGAAGCTTTTAAGTGTAGTATTAGAATTTAAAATTCTATTGAAATGGGTCAGGGGATGTCAAAGTAGCATTTTCTTAAATCCCCCATAAACGACGTTATTATAATAAAAAAAGTTCTCAGTTTGAGTGCCCTATAGCTTATAAGGTTCAAATAGGTTCTAACAAATATAACAAATACAAACAAGTTGTAAAAGAAATTTGTTATGGGTTGGATTTTATACAATTTAAAAAATCTGAATTTCTGCGAAAATGTGCATTTTTCTTAGCCTTCCCGATTTCGTTTTTTCCATTAACGACTCAAAATAGGGCATCAGATCAGGTTCTAGAGACCACTCAGCATAAGTTATGAGCAGTTGGTAGTGAAATGAAAAAGATTAAGTCAATTCAGATGGGTTCTAACGCCTCATAAAATATCGATTTTCGTGAAATACGAGCAATATTCAGAGGCTTCCCGATTTTTATTTTTCCATTGTCGAATAAAAAAAAAGTATCAGAATATGTTCAGAAGAGCACAAGGCATAAACCATGAGTTGCACGCAGTGATCTGAAAGAAAAGTCCAAAAACGCTCCACTCTAATCTACAGATTTCGCTCCCTCAGGTCGTGGTGTCTTATTCGCAGTGCATATCCGCCTTAATGCTTCCTTAGTAGATATCTCAAAATCGCCCTTCTTTGAATTTGTTTAAAGTATCCATTTGTAATCGGTGTTTGTATTTTTTTGTTGCTATATTCGCCCCTCACAACCCACTCATGTCTATCAAGAATTTGTTAACTCGGTTGATTCCATAATTGAAAGAGCAACACCCAGTGACGACTTTATTATAATCGGTGATTTCAATCTGCCTGATTTGCAATGGATCCCTTCTGAGGACGAATCTTGTTTTGCTCCTTCCAATCCAACTTTTGAAAAAGAAGCTCTATTCTCAGACCGTCTTCTTGAATCTGGCCTTTTCCAACTAAGTAAGATGACCAATGATTTAGGTAGACAACTTGATATTATCTTTTCCTCTGACCCTTGTAACTCTATCGTCACCGAAAGCTCTCTCCTCCTGTCCAACCTTGATCTCTATCACCCCCCCTCAATCTCTTAAAATCTCTTTGGACCAAATAATCCCAACCATTGACTCAGAAAATCCCACTCGCTTCAACTTCCGTAAAGCCGATTTTAACCAACTGAACATGCTCCTTAACAATATTAATTTCACCCTCTTTCTCAACTCACAAACCCCCATTGATGTACATAGCCCTTTCCCTCTTTCTCACATCGATTGTATTATCCAATATGTTCCATATACAGTTCAAAAAATTTTTGTATCATCACCGCCTTGGTATACAAAAAACTTACGAGCTCTTCGTAATAATAGATATAAACCATAGAGGAAGGAATACCTAGAGAGCCGACTCGTACCCCCCTTGCCTAAAACACCCGCAAATTTAATTTCAGATAATTGGTATACATCTCTCTTATTTTTCTCTTGTTTTCCTATCTGTGAATACGTGTGAAAGCTATAATTCGTTTAACACCTTCCTTTCACCAGTAGATGTCCTCACAAACTTTGAATTTAAACATGATTTTGGTTTGTACATGAACTTGAATAGCTCAAATAGCTCACTCCAGACACCCACCTTTCAATAAATATGTACAGAAATAAAAAAAAAGGTTCATGTTTTGAATTTATTATATTATTTTTTATGAATTAATTCCTCTACTGAGCACTTAAATTGTTTTTAATTGTTTTGAGCACAACTCCACAGTTGAATGTGTTGGTGCCATTTAAAATGCACAGGAAAACTACCACACATAAGCACTGTGGAGTTTTTCCTCTCATTGCAGCTTGTAGGGTGGAAGAGAAAAACCAACCGAAGTCGCGTCTCTAGGTATTCCTTCCTCTATGATATAAACTGTGGAAAACTCCACTGAAGTTCCAGACTTCCGTAAACTACGCTAACTACCAACAAGCATCTACTGACTTTTCTATTCTCTGCGAATCCCTACACCGAAAAAAAACCAATATCAATTTAACATTTTTTAAATATCAAATTAACATTTTTTAAATATCAGCCAAAAATGCTCTATAAAATGTGTTTTATGATATTTAAAATGTTAAAACAATATTTTTATTATCAGGATGATACTTAAATGTCACATTTTGGAGATTTTTTTGATATTTTATTATCATTTTTTCATATCAATTTCTCATTCCCAATTATTGAAAAATATTAAATAAAAAATTCATAATGTGTACTAATTTAAAGGTGCTTTGTGTTTTTTCGAACTAAAATGTATGATTTACTGAGAAAACTTGATCATCAATAAGATTTTACTTCACATAGTTTGGGAGAAAATAACATAACAACTATATCACCTATAATACAGTAAAATAAGGAGAAAAAAGAGGTAAATCTCGGAATGAATGTTAGTAGAAATTTTTTTTGCTCAATATCTTCCTTTTGCCATTCTATAACATATCTCAAAAGTCTAGAAAAATCTCATGTCCGCTTGTCGCGATTTCAAGGTCAAATCGCGAAATGGAGATTTTCAAAATTAGCAAAAATAGGCTATGGTATTATATACACATATGATACATGATTTCAAGGTATTTTTTAATGCTGATTTAGATTTTTGAAAAAATTAGCCTATTTGCACTTATTCCTAAGATGAACAAGAATCTTCTTTAGTGCATATCCTAAAATTTGCCCCTCCATCAAAAAATACCATTATTTCGTAGGTATATATATTTTTTGTAAGGGATTGTTTTGATTTTTAATAATGATGGATTCTAAAATCTTCATGCAAAATTTGGTTCATCTACCATAACTTTTAAGGGTTTTTCGGCAGTAAGTTTGCAACTGTTATAATAATATGAGTTGACAGATGAAAAACAGGTATAACTTTTTCCAGAGACGTCAGATTGTCTTGATTTCAGATTTTTTGAAATCAGCATTAAAAAATACCTTGAAATCATGTATCATATGTGTATATAATACCATAGCCTATTTTTGCTAATTTTGAAAATCTCCATTTCGCGATTTGACCTTGAAATCGCGACAAGCGGACATGAGATTTTTCTAGACTTTTGAGATATGTTATAGAATGGCAAAAGGAAGATATTGAGCAAAAAAAATTCTACTAACATTCATTCCGAGGTTAAACCCTTATTTAACTGGGATACTATATCACCTATATATTCATATATATTAGACTGGGCCAAAAAAATAAAATATTTTTTTTCTTTGAAAGTTACTTCGAAAATATTGTTCAGGATGATGAAAAAAAAATTTGGTGAAAATTTGAGCCGTTAAAAATAATTTTAAGAGGTCTATCATCGGTGTTTTTTATTTTTATACATGATATGATGTGTTACAACAGAACTGCTAGACGATCAAAGTAAAAAAAATTTCTGCTCATTTTTTCTTATATAAAATTAAATTTCCTACAAAAAAGATCTGAATGAAAATTTTCGTCAGACGAGCCGTATTCGAGTAATTAAGCTTTTAAAATCGAAGTGTTTTTTCAATTTGACTGTTTCACTTTGGAAATTTGTGATGAGCAAATAAGTGAATAGAAAAATAAAACCACGACAGATTCTTATAGGAAATTTAATTCTCTACAAAAAAGGTCTCTTAGTAATTTTCCCTAATTTGAGTTCTGAAGAAGTTATTCACGATTTAAATCGAGAAAAAAATTAAAAAATCAATTTTTTTTTTACTCAATTTTTTTTAACTTTACGGAATATTTATTATTATTTTAACAATATTATGCAAAAATATCAAATTTTACCAATATACATACCTGCATATAAGCTCACTCAAATGATATTTTCTCACCAAAAAAAAAGTATTTTTACCGTCTCCAAGGAATTTTTTAGTAAAAAATGAGTCAGTTCTACTATTATAAATTATTTATTATATATTTATAAGGAAATTAACCAAATAATTATTATTTTTATCATAATCACTGAAACATATTATGAAAAAATTAATTTTAAAGACAATTATCACATACTCTTTATCAAAAAAATCCGTAAAGTCTGATAATTAACTTTTAAATATAATATTTCAGCACATCAAGGTTTTTTATTACAGTTGGGGTATTTTTTTCGATATTCACTAATACCTAGTAGTAGGTATTGAAGTTGCTCTTCGTTCTTCGTTTGAGACTTGTTGTATTCTTCAATTAACGCTACCCCACGTTCAATAATAATTTATAATTGTAGAACTGACTCATTTTTTACTACAAAATTCCTTGGAGAAAATACTTTTTTTTTTGGTGAGAAAATATCAATTGAGTGAGCTTATATGCAGGTATATTGGTAAAATTTAATATTTTTGCATAATATTGTTAAAATAATAATAAATATTCCGTAAAGTTAAAAAAAATTGAGTAAAAAAAAAATTGATTTTTTAATTTTTTTCTCGATTTAAATCGTGAATAACTTCTTCAGAACTCAATTTAGGGAAAATTACTAAGAAAACTTTTTTGTAGAGAATTAAATTTCCTATAAGAATCTGTCGTGGTTTTATTTTTCTATTCACTTATTTGCTCATCACTAATTTCCAAAGTGAAACAGTCAAATTGAAAAAACACTTCGATTTAAAAAGCTTAATTACTCAAATACGGCTCGTCTGACGAAAATTTTCATTCAGATCTTTTTTGTAGGAAATTTAATTTTATATAAGAAAAAATGAACAGAAATTTTTTTTACTTTGATCGTCTAGCAGTTCTGTTGTAACACATCATATCATGTATAAAAATAAAAAACACCGATGATAGACCTCTTAAAATTATTTTTAACGGCTCAAATTTTCACCAATTTTTTTTTTTCATCATCCTGAACAAGATGTCGTGTTAGACATTAATCTATTATGTCTCACACTAACCATAACCCTCCACAATAATTTAATTCATTAATTCAAGGGCACCAAGAGTAATTCGCTTTGTAAACAAACAAACGAATTACTCAAATTAATTGGGCCAGTAATAATTGTAAACACCTGGCCAATGATTCAACTTCAATAATAAGTTGAAGCGACGGCAGGTCGACGATCCGGTGACAAAACATACTGGATCGTCACAATTAAAATTATATTATTATATTATTATATTGTTTTATTGTAGCAAAATTTACATTATTTTTTCTTAAAACTATATTGCACAATTTACAGAGATTGGTATATAAGCTACCTAACTACTGCCAAGTTTAATTTATTTGAACAAGTTAGTGATTTATTTAATTATGTTTGAAGGAAAAGCTACTTGTAAAAACCTTCATTAAAGAAAAAAAAAATAATAATAATTACAAAAGAAGTTATAATTAAAATAGTAATACAGAAAAATGGATACTTAAGATAGGAAAATTTGTTAAGGATGGAGAAGGGGTGGCTTAAATTTCAAGACCGACAATGAGTTTTCAAAATTAACTTTTACATGTATATAAACTAAGATTATCAGTCTTAAAAGAGTTATAACTAAACGTAGATGAATAAATTAACAAACGCATGAATAAATAAATAAATAATAGATAACAAACGACTGAATAGAAAAACAAAAGAATAAATCAATAAATAAATTAAGAACAAACAAAAAACAAAATATGAATATGTTAATAAATATATAAATAAATAAATAAATAAATAAATAAATAAATAAATAAATAAATAAATAAATAAATAAATAAATGAATAAATAAATAAATAAATAAATAAGTAAATAAATAAATAAATAAATAAATTAATAAATTAATAAATTAATAAATTAATAAATTAATAAATTAATAAATTAATAAATAAATAAATAAGTAAATAATAAATAAATAAATAATTAAATAAATGATTAAATAAATAGATTAAAAAATAAATAAATAAATAAATAAATCAGTCAGTAGATAAATATTAATTAATAAGAATATGATAAGTAAATAAATAAATATTTAAAGAATTAATTTGCAATTTAAAAAAGAAAATGCATATTGTAAACAAAAAACAAAAAAGTATCATTTTAGTAAGTTAAATTTGAAATCAGAACATTGTCAGACATAACGCATGACAAATTATAGCGTTCTTTAAGATTTAAGATTCTGTTGGAGACATATTCAACATTTACTAACGCGTGCAGTTCAGAAGTTGAAAAACACCAAGGAAGGTTTAGCATCATTTTTAAAAGTTTATTTTGCATGATTTGGAGCCTTTTAATATGGCTTGTAGCACAACTTCCCCAAGCAGGTGATCCGTAAAACATGATAGCTTGAAATATAACTCTGAAAATTATAAGTTTGTTTTCTTCACTTAACTTTGATTTCCTGTTAATAAATGGATAGAGTATTTTGATTGTTATATTAAGTTTTCTTATAATTTCTTGAACATGAAGACCAAACGTTAATTTTTTATCTAAATGAACCCCAAGATACTTTACATTTGATTTCCAATCAGTCGGTACGCTGTTGATAATGAGCGAATTACTAGGTAAGAAACAGGGTTTTCTTTTTCGAGTAAAAAAGATTGCCTGAGTCTTAGAAGCATTTATTTTAACTTTCCAACTGTTGAAATATTCTTGCAGGATATTTAAAGCAGATTGCAAATTGGTTCCAATAGTAGAACCAATTGAATCCGAAGAAAAGATACACGTATCATCAGCAAATATAGCTTTTTCGCAATTTTGCAATTGGGGAAAATCTGACGTAAAAACTGAATACAATATTGGGCCAAGAACAGATCCCTGGGGAACACCCGCAGAACTTACAAAATCATCGGAACAACAACCATTGACAAACACGACAAAACTTCTCGCAGACAAAAAAGACTTCACCATTTTAATCAAGTACATAGGAAAATTAAACATTAGAAGTTTGTGTAAAAGCCCATCATGCCAGACAGTATCGAATGCCTTTTCAACGTCTAGCAACACCATACCTGTACTTTTTCCTTCGACAAAATTGTTTTTAATGTGTTGAGTAATGCGATGAATTTGTTGCACAGTACTGTGTTGTGAACGAAAGCCAAATTGTTCCAAGGGCAAAATATTATTTGAGCTTATATGCTCCGTGAGTTTATATTTGATTATTTTTTCGAAACATTTACTTATGGAACTTAGCAAACTGATTGGCCTATAACTAGTAGGTAGAATAGCAGATTTTCCTGGTTTTAGAATCGGAATAACTTTTGCCTTTTTCCATTCATCGGGAAAGTAACCTAACTTAAAACAAGAATTGAATAAGTTTTGTAAGAACTTCTTTCCTGACCTCGGAAGGTTTTTCAAATAAAGATTTTTGATGTTGTCAAATCCAGCAGACTTTCGATTCTTTAAACAAAAAAATGCATTTTCCACATCTTCGATGGTAACATAAACTCGATCGTCATTTTCATAGTCTAAACTTGAATTAATTGTATTTATAGAACAAGATACTTGAGTTTCCACGCTACTATTGGGCCTTAAACTTCTACAATTAATATGATTATCGGTGAAAGTTTTTGCCAAGATATTTTCCTTTTCCACAGTTGAAATTGTTACTAAACCATTTCCAAGTTTTAGCGAAGGCAAATGAAACTTAGGTTTTTTTATGACCTTGACAATGTTCCAAAAAGGCTTGCTACCTTTTTCAAGCCCTTTTAATTTATTATTCCATTCATTGTTCCTAAAACTCGCAATTCTATCTTTAATTACGTTTGTCAAAATTTTCATTTCAGCTAAATAGAAATTGTTTCTTGTTCTAATCCACCTTGTTCTATAACTATTTCTTATTTTAATAAGCTGAACTAAGTTTGATGGTAGAGCATTCGTACTGTTAATTTTGATTTCTTTCAAAGGAACGGATTGTTCTACACTTTCGGTAATAGCTTCAGTAAAAGAAGAAACATTAGAATCGATGTCTGACTTGTTTATTGTATTTGTGTTTAATGGAGGAATATTTCTTAATCTTGATCGGATTTGATTCCTAAATGTAGCCCAATTTGCTTTTTTGAAATCCAACACTTCATTTCTGTTTTCATTAGGGCGGGAAAAAGTACTTATACACACAGGAAGGTGATCGGAACTTAATTCGTTCAAAACCATAGGTTGATTAAAAAGACCCGGCATGTTAGTCAAAAAGATGTCTAATGTAGAGGGGGTTGCATGATTATTTGCAGGGTGATACGTTGGATGTGGAGGAAATAGTATGTCAAAACGGTGGGTGGTATTAAGATTTGCAAGTATATTACCCCATGAATTTGCTCTTAAACATCCCCAATTTCTGTGCCTGCAATTTAGATCACCTCCGACCAAAAAAATATCGTTTATATTTACTAATTTTTGCAGATCGTTATTAAATTCAAATTTAGATTGTGGAGATGCTGCGCCACCCGGAAAGTATGCAGCAAAAACTTTTAATGAAGATCCATTTGAAAATGGAATTTCAATACCTATGCTTTGTATTATTTTGGTATTAATAAGTGGTATTAATTTATGTTGAATATTTCTCTTAACTACTACAGCTACACCACCACCCCTTCTCCCTTCTCTATCTAATCTATAGCACAAATATTCTCTATTAGATAATCTATCATTACTACAAAGCCATGTTTCAGAAATTAAACCTATATCTACTTTATGTTTACTCACAATTAAAATAAACGAAAGAAAACTGCTGATGGGTCATATTGGTTATTGAGTGTTGATGGCTCAAATTGCGTCACCAAGAAATTGAGGATGACGCAAAGTAAAGTAGAAGAAATTAAGTAGGTATAATTTTGAAATAGGTTAATAAACAATAAACAAAGAATTGCCCAAAATTGCATTGTATGCAATATTAAGTTTGTAACTGGGTAATTCTTTGTATGTCAATTTAATTAGCAACAAAATAAAGTATTACCCAAGATTGCGATGTAAGCAATCTTAGTTATGTAATTGGGTAATACTTTATACTGTATATTTAGTCTTATAAGTATTAGTGTGTAATGTTAAAATTAAATAGTATAAATAATGTAGAATTAGTTAAGAAATTGAGCAGTCAATCTTGTACACTAGGAGAGGACCCTCTGGCCGATTTACAATAAAACTACACAGGGAGAAACCAATATTAATAAACAATAAATGTAAGAACTATTTAAAACAAATTAATTAATCTTTTTATTCCTCTTTTTCAGGAAGTGGGCCTTAGTTGCCTCTAACATAACTGGCCACCAGTGTGCCAAAAAGCTGGACCTTAGGGAAACGTTAGGGAATTAGAGAAATTGTTAGAAAAGGGAGAGGAACCCATTTGTCGGGTTCACATCCCCTGCCTTTACGGCAAACCTTTCTAATTTACCTTCGTTACGTATGAAAGATTACGTAACATGAAATGGCGCAGCCGGTAGGATGGTATGGCGTTTGGAGAATAAATAAAATGCACGACTGGGGTCGCACGAACTTGCTCTTAGAGTTAAAGTTGCTTAAATTTTTAAGACTTTTTATATAGAAATTTGGAAAAAAAAAATAAAATTCGTTTTAAAAAAAAAATAAAATAAAATCTGAAATTAAATTGCCCTCCAAAACAAGTATGCAGTTTTGATTGATATATTAATATGCATTTTTAGAAAAAAAATTTTCAAAATCGTTAGAGCCATTTTTTAAAAAACTAATTTTTTATAAATAATTTTTTGGAAAAAAAGTTTAAAAATAAAATTGGTATGCCATTTTGTAGAAATCAAAAATCAACATCTAAAAACAAAATTTCAAAAAAATTAAATTTCCCGTTTTCGAAAAGTTGATTTTTCAAAAAAAAAATTTCAAAATTTTTTTAAAAATCCAAAAATTATTTTTTTCAAAATTTTATTTTTGGCTTATATTTAAATTATATAAATGCTTCTTCACAAAAAGTTTCGTTGAAATCAAATAAGCAGTTTTGGAGATAATCGGATTTGAAAAAAACAGTTCTATGGCAGGTACCGTTAATAATGATTTTCAAAAAAAAATTTTTTCATTGAAAGATAGACCTCAACTTTAAACTAACACTTGAATTTTTTAAACAAAATCGTTAGAGCCGTTTTCGAGATATTTCAATTTTACTAAAATCGGTATATGACAAGTACCGTTATTTTTGGTCCAAAAAAATTAATTCCAAAAACCCCTCTGGAGAGTCGCCAAATAACGCTGCATACCAGGTTTGACATCAATCGGTCCATCCGTTTAGGCTGTAGCTCCTTATACAGACAGACAGACAGACTGACAGACAGACTGACAGACTGACAGACAGACAGACAGACAGACAGACAGACGGACTTCCGGGACCCACTTTTTTGGCATTGTCTACCATCGTAATGTCATGGAAAAATGTTATCTCAACTTTTTTTTTTTGTACGAATGCATAACTTGATATATAGTACCTATATCGCAAGTAAAAATTGCCTTAGAAACTGAAGCATCCTCCAGCTTCAGCATGCCATCCTACGAACCTACAAAAAGAAAAATTTTAACTATAATTTCGTTTCCACTGACATGCTTTTATTTGAAGTCAAGTCACTTCAAACTTTTAATTTACTTCCTGATTTCAATATTTAAAAATAAAATAATAAAATAAAAATAAAAAAAAAAATGAAATTTTATCCTGATAAAATTCAGAATCAAATAAAATCACTCTTTTTATAAGCAAACCAACATAAAAAATAAAAATGTCGTTAGGCTTTGAAAAACTTCTCAAGCTATCACACGGCGTTCCTGAATTTTCGGGAGGGAATGACCCAAGGATAGCACAGAAGTTACAAATTTTTTGGACATGCTTACGTCCTATTCAAAATCACATACCTAAAATAGATGAAAAACTATTCATAGAAATACTGACTACTCGATTACGAGAGGATGCTCTTGACCTTATATCAACTTCAAAGCCCTCTACATTTAAAGAGTTTGAAGAAATCCTAAACAGAGCATATTTACCAATTGAAGATTATAATGATCTGGTAAATAGTTTAATCACCAGTCGCCAAAGTCCATTCGAGACTTTGAATACTTTTGTAAGTAGGCTTCGACATTCGTTAATACAATGTCGAGAGGCAGCAGACATTAAGTATGGTGATCAATCTGATATTGTAAAAAATCAATTAGAAGATTTTGCTAAATCAGCCCTTGCTTCTGGGATCTCAAACAAGCAATTAGGCCAATACTTGTTTACTTTAAGAAATCAATCTTTAGAAGAACTAATAAGAACCGCTTTTAGCATGGAAAAACACGTGCAGAGAATGGAAACAATACCACTCTTACATACATCGTGCAACCACACTCAAGCGGCCGCGCCTACTTGCAATGATCTAAATACTTTATTACAAGCGAAAGAAAATATAATATGTAGCTTCTGCAGCATAAAAGGTCACACAAACAGTGAATGCCTTGAACGACAAAACACTCCAATTACGGACATGAAGCAGAAACTTGCAGAAAAAGCTTCAACAACAGCAATCAGAACTACAACACGAGTAATCAACAAAATAACTATCACAATAATCAGAGAACTCAAGATCAAAATAGATCAAACCCTTTTAGAAATATTAATCCAAACTCTCAAAACCGAATAGAAAATAACAATGAAAAACGAGTATTCCATATGGAAACCGTTTGTGATTTTTGTGGAAGAAAAAACCACACAATCAATGAGTGTTCTTTCAGAAATAAGTGGGAGAATACCCAGTCGGGAAACTCCAACTAGTCGACCGAAAGTTTCCCCGTTCGACTTTAAATAGAATTAAGACAAATTTAGGGCAATCCCATTGGAAACACCAAGTTCCAAGGAAACCTGATCCTATACAGGACTCAGAATTATTAACAATAAATAAAAAGATAAATTTACCTTCAATAGGAATAGGAATAGGAGTCGGTAGAAACAAAACAACACGGTTATTGGTAGACACCGGCTCAGAGGTTAGTCTCCTTAAAAAAGCAGCATTAGGATATAAAACGTTCATAAACACTAAAAAGAAGTTAACCATTAACACACCTTGTGGTTCTGATCGAACATTAGGAGAATGTATAGGAAAAATTGAAATACCAACACTACCCAAATGTGAATTTCAAGTTATAGAAGATGACCTAGCCATCCCAGGTGATGGAATTCTAGGGTATAATTTTTTGGGAAAATACTGTAAGGCCTCAGTTATAGCTATCAGTAAAATCCATGAGTAAAAATTGAAACATCAGGAATCTGAAATCTTTTACTGATGAGCGTTTATAGCAATCAGTAAATTTACGTCATTAAATTAAATGTTTATTTGACATTCGCGCCTCAAGAAATTTTTTTACTGTTGATTTCATCAGTAATTTTTTTAATGATGGCACCGGAATAGTAAAAAAATGAAACGCCATCAGTAAAACGAAATGGAATTTTTTTTGGCATTTGGCCAGTCAGCTGTTCAGTAAAATGAAATTTCATCAGTAAAATTTATAAAATGAATTTGTGTATGAAATTTAACACAAAATGCATTGATTCTTTTTGAAAAAATTAGTGGAAATATGTTTTCAATTTATTACATCAAAATTTTCCACAAAATATAAGATTAAAGTATTCAAAATAGCAAAACTAAATTTTTACTGATGGATTTTACTGATAGCTATAACTGAGCCCTAATGTAGATGGCCCTAACAAATTATTAACATTTTCACAAATACACGGAAGTATCACGGGAACACACGTTGGTGAAGTATTCAGTATCCCACTGCTAGAATCCGATGTAACTACAGAGAATGGGTTGTCCATTTCGCACAATGGAAGTTGTTTCACGAGAAATCACTCGCACGTTTATAACTCAAACGAAACACAGCAACAAACCCAAACAAGCCACAATCAAAAGGTGAGGGGAAAAGGTTCAAACACACTTAATTTGGAGAAAAAATTACTTGAAGAAAAATGTAGTTTGCGGCGCAACATTGCGGCCGGCATAGACAAAGATTCTGAAAGTTTATTGACCAACAATTTAGGTTCCTTGAGCACAACCACTAGTTTGAAATCACCAAAGTCTCAATATCTGCCTCGCAAAGTGGAACAAAAAGACGATGGGCAAAAAGTTAGTGCAACTGGAGAGGAAGTAAAACTGCAGAAAGTATCATTGCGACGTGGCTCTGGTAAGCAGAAAAAACTATCTCTCAGAAAAAGGAATATCAGAACTAAAACACCTTCGTGTACCCCAAATAATGGTATTTCTTCAAAAATACAAGAAGAAATTAGAAAAATGATGAATATAAATATTTCTGAAAATAAACATGTAAAAAAAAATAAGAAAGGTCATATGAACCAGAAGAAAATAGGTACTGCACACACAGACCACAGTTTAGATAGAAAAATTAATCAAAATACACTGCAAACAGCGGAAAAAGAAAAAAGAAATGGTTTTTACCGACAAACAAATGATATTATAACACAAGTAGAAGAAGAAGAAGTAGAAGACGAAAATTTAGTTCAATTAATACAACCTCAAGGGTTAGGAAAGACAAAATTACAAGAAATATATAAGTTAACAATAACATTATCATATACAATTTTACATACACTTATATTAATAAGCACACCTATCCAGACAAAGGTTATAACATTATTATATATCATTATAAATAGACTAATATTACTAAACACATTACTTCAGACTAGAATACGAAACAGAATTTACCACGTGAAAATGTCAACACATATAAAGAAAATATTAGTTTAACTTTGAAAAAGGAAATAAGAATTCCTCCCACATCAAAAAAGATAATAGAATTACCAATACAAAATGAAGAAGCAATGATTTGTTTAGGAAAAGAAATAGAAGATGGAGTATTTTTAGGAAATTGTTTAGTTAAACATAACAAAAATAGTATATTAGTTCCAATAATAAATACAAAACAACATAAAATTAAAATACATAATATTGATTTAGAGTTAGTTCCTTTAAAAAATTATAATATAATAAATCTTGATAGGAATTTTACAGATACAAACCACGTATCATGTTATTACACATAAACGTCAACAATTAATGAACAAAAAAGAATAATAGAACTTAAACAGAGTTTAAATAAAGAAAAAACTTTAAATAATGAAGAAAAAAAGGCCATATTAGATCTTTGTGCACAGTACAATGACATATTTCATTTACCAGGAGACAGATTGACTCACACAAATACAATGACACATGAAATACCAATAAAACAAGATCAGGCCCCAATAAATACAAAAATGTATAGACTTCCTGAAAAACAAAGAGGTATTATAAATGAACAACTTGCTGAAATGTTGGAAAACGATATAGTTCAACCAAGCAAAAGTCCTTGGAACTCACCACTTTTAGTAGTACCTAAAAAGGCGGGTCCAGACGGTGAAGCACGATGGAGAGTTGTTGTTGACTTTAGGAAACTTAACGATTGTACAATAGGGGACGCTTTCCCACTAGCGCGAATAGAGGACATACTTGACCAACTAGGACATGCTAGATATTTCACTACACTGGATCTTGCAAGTGGTTATCACCAAGTACTTGTCCTTCCGGAAGATAGGGAAAAAACTGCTTTCAGTACAGCGTATGGACACTATGAATTCAAACGAATGCCATTTGGACTCAAAGGAGCTCCGGCAACATTCAACGACTCATGAACTATATACTAACTGGACTACAAGGTTTAGAATGTTTTGTATACCTGGACGACATAGTCGTTTATGGCAAAAATATAGAAGATCACAATACAAAATTGAGACTAATTTTTGACAGGTTGCGGGAACACAATTTAAAACTTAATGTAGAAAAATGTCAATTCCTCCGTCGAGAAGTTGTATATTTGGGACATAAGTGTTCCGCAGAAGGGGCACAGCCCGACCCCAGCAAAACAAGTTGTGTACAAAATTTCCCGGTACCCCGAACCGTTAGACAAACACAATCTTTCCTTGGTTTAGCCAACTACTACAGAAAATTCATTCCAGGTTTTTCAAAAATAGCACGACCACTCTCTAACTTAACGCGAAAAGATGTAAAATTCAAGTGGACAGACAAATGTCAGGAAGCCTTCCAAAAACTTAAGGACTTATTAGTATCACCCCCTCTCTTAATTTATCCCGATTTTGAAAAAGATTTTATTCTAACTACTGATGCTAGCGATGAAGCCATTGGAGCAATACTCTCACAAGGAGAAGTAGGGAAAGATAAACCTATTGCATATGCTAGCCGAAGTTTAGACAAGACAGAACGAAAGTATTCAACTATAGAAAAGGAAATGCTTGCTATAGTTTGGGCAACGAAAAATTTTAGATGTTACCTGTTAGGTAGAAAATTCGTTGTGTATACAGACCATCAACCACTGACCGGTATTTTTAGGGTAAGGGACCCCACATCTAGACTTATTAGATTACACCACAAATTATTAGAATATAGTGAATGTACTTTAAAATATAAAGCAGGAAAAACTAACATTAATGCTGATGCACTCAGTAGAATACCAGCAAATACGTCTGACAATAAAGACACAATGGACGAGAAAACTTGTTTGGCTGTCACAAGAGCTCAGAAAGCTTTACAAAAGACAGATGCAGAAGATAAAAACAAGGACGGAACTGATTTCGATACTAACATAGATGACGATGCCAATTCTCAAAATGAGAAACAAATTATTCAATCAATCGAACCTAACAAAAATAAAGATATCACAAATACCAGAGAAAAAATAGACAATCACGAAGAAAAAATGACAATAACTTAGAGATTATCACGATTCACCCTTTGGCGGACATCAAGGCGTTATTAATACATACAATAGAATCCGAAAGAAATACGTTTGGCCAAAAATGTTCAAAGACATTTCAAGATACATTAAACGATGTCCAAAATGCCAGAAAATAAAAGTGAGCCCAGTGGCAAAAATGCCAATGGTAATAACTGATACTTGTCAAGTACCATTCGATAAGGTTTATTTAGACATAGTAGGACCCCTACAAGATTCATATTTAGGAAATAAATATATATTAACTTTTCAAGACAATCTAACTAAATTCGTAGATTTTTATGCATTACCAAACCAAGAGGCAGAAACAATTGCCCATATTTTTTATGAACAAATTATAACTAGGTATAGAATACCAAAGAAATTGGTAACAGATCAGGGAACTAATTTTTTAAGTAAATTATTTAAACAAGTATGTAAGCTTTTAAAAATAGAAAAATTACAAACAACAGCTTACCACCCTCAATCAAACGGTGCACTTGAAAGAGCTCATAGACCTCTTGTAGAATATTTAAGAACAATTTGTGATGAAAATCCAAGATCTTGGGACCAGTACCTAAGAACAGCAGCTTTTGTGTATAATAATAGTGTTCACGAAGGAACGAAATTTACTCCTATGGACTGTCTTTTTGGTTTTACCGCTGATATACCATCAAATCTAAAGCGAGACCCAGAACCAGTTTATGACAATGAAAATTATTACTTTATTTTAAGACATAAACTCCAAAAAACATACGCAATTGCACGAAGAAACCTGATCAATAGTAAAAAGAACTCAAAAATTTATTATGATCAAGGCATTAAAATTAAAGCATTCCATATTGGAGATAAGGTACTAATAAAAAATGAAAACAGACAACACAAATTGTCTGAAATATGGAAAGGTCCATACACAATAGTAGAAATACTCAGCCCTACAAATAGTGTAATTCTTATTAAAAAGAAAAGAGTGAATATACACAATAATCGTCTTAAACATTACTATGATGCCGAAGACGAAAAACTTATTAAAAAAAAAAAAAAAAAAAAAAAAACAAAATATGAAATAAAATTAAAATATCAAAGGTTTAAAAAAAAAAAAAAAAAAAGATATCAAAAGAAAAAATAATAATAAAAAAAAAAAAAAAAAAAAAACAAACAAAACAAAAAAGATAATACATAGTTAAAAAATAAAAAATATATATAAAAGATAACAGAATAAAAAAATAAAAAGAACAAAAAAGATGGGAGATAAAGAGCCCCAAACAAAGTTACAATATAAAAAAAAAAAAAAAAAAAAATTATTAAATTAATAAATAAAAGATGGGAGATAGAGAGCCCCAAATTCACACTAACACACATACACAAAAAACACCAACACTACACACACATACACTAAAACAAAACAAACAAAATAGGCTAAAAACTGATGGAAGACAGAACTAACCCACCGGACCAATACTAGTGGAAGATAGGCTAACCCACAGGACTAAAACCAAGCAAAGAACGCAGCTATTATTTGGATTAAGTTTAGATAAAAAAAAAAAAAAAAAATAGAGAAAAAATTATATATATACATAATCAATAGGTATAATATGTTAAAATGTGTTACACTACTTAATAAGAAAGTCTTTCAAACAATGTTCCTTTGTACACTAAATTAGAAGTAAAAAAAAAAATAAATAAATAAATAATCTGTAAATCATGAAACATTTAGTAATCAATTTTCCACATAATAACAAAGACAATTTTAGAATTCAATAATTGTAAATACTTGAACAATACTATTTTAATACATCAAATTAAAAAAAAAAAAAAAAAAAAACATGTAAAATTAAAATACCTATTTAATTTACTTTGCCTACTGTTTGATCTCTAAAAATATCCGCTCAATGACCAAAGGAAGCAACCCACTCAGCAATTTTTGTCTCTTCTAAACAAAAAATGCAATTCTCTTAAAGGGGGGAGGTGTCGTGTTAGACATTAATCTATTATGTCTCACACTAACCATAACCCTCCACAATAATTTAATTCATTAATTCAAGGGCACCAAGAGTAATTCGCTTTGTAAACAAACAAACGAATTACTCAAATTAATTGGGCCAATAATAATTGTAAACACCTGGCCAATGATTCAACTTCAATAATAAGTTGAAGCGACGGCAGGTCGACGATCCGGTGACAAAACATACTGGATCGTCACAATTAAAATAAACGAAAGAAAACTGCTGATGGGTCATATTGGTTATTGAGTGTTGATGGCTCAAATTGCGTCACCAAGAAATTGAGGATGACGCAAAGTAAAGTAGAAGAAATTAAGTAGGTATAATTTTGAAATAGGTTAATAAACAATAAACAAAGAATTGCCCAAAATTGCATTGTATGCAATATTAAGTTTGTAACTGGGTAATTCTTTGTATGTCAATTTAATTAGCAACAAAATAAAGTATTACCCAAGATTGCGATGTAAGCAATCTTAGTTATGTAATTGGGTAATACTTTATACTGTATATTTAGTCTTATAAGTATTAGTGTGTAATGTTAAAATTAAATAGTATAAATAATGTAGAATTAGTTAAGAAATTGAGCAGTCAATCTTGTACACTAGGAGAGGACCCTCTGGCCGATTTACAATAAAACTACACAGGGAGAAACCAATATTAATAAACAATAAATGTAAGAACTATTTAAAACAAATTAATTAATCTTTTTATTCCTCTTTTTCAGGAAGTGGGCCTTAGTTGCCTCTAACATAACTGGCCACCAGTGTGCCAAAAAGCTGGACCTTAGGGAAACGTTAGGGAATTAGAGAAATTGTTAGAAAAGGGAGAGGAACCCATTTGTCGGGTTCACATCCCCTGCCTTTACGGCAAACCTTTCTAATTTACCTTCGTTACGTATGAAAGATTACGTAACATGAAATGGCGCAGCCGGTAGGATGGTATGGCGTTTGGAGAATAAATAAAATGCACGACTGGGGTCGCACGAACTTGCTCTTAGAGTTAAAGTTGCTTAAATTTTTAAGACTTTTTATATAGAAATTTGGAAAAAAAAAATAAAATTCGTTTTAAAAAAAAAATAAAATAAAATCTGAAATTAAATTGCCCTCCAAAACAAGTATGCAGTTTTGATTGATATATTAATATGCATTTTTAGAAAAAAAAATTTCAAAATCGTTAGAGCCATTTTTTAAAAAACTAATTTTTTATAAATAATTTTTTGGAAAAAAAGTTTAAAAATAAAATTGGTATGCCATTTTGTAGAAATCAAAAATCAACATCTAAAAACAAAATTTCAAAAAAATTAAATTTCCCGTTTTCGAAAAGTTGATTTTTCAAAAAAAAAATTTCAAAATTTTTTTAAAAATCCAAAAATTATTTTTTTCAAAATTTTATTTTTGGCTTATATTTAAATTATATAAATGCTTCTTCACAAAAAGTTTCGTTGAAATCAAATAAGCAGTTTTGGAGATAATCGGATTTGAAAAAAACAGTTCTATGGCAGGTACCGTTAATAATGATTTTCAAAAAAAAATTTTTTCATTGAAAGATAGACCTCAACTTTAAACTAACACTTGAATTTTTTAAACAAAATCGTTAGAGCCGTTTTCGAGATATTTCAATTTTACTAAAATCGGTATATGACAAGTACCGTTATTTTTGGTCCAAAAAAATTAATTCCAAAAACCCCTCTGGAGAGTCGCCAAATAACGCTGCATACCAGGTTTGACATCAATCGGTCCATCCGTTTAGGCTGTAGCTCCTTATACAGACAGACAGACAGACTGACAGACAGACTGACAGACTGACAGACAGACAGACAGACAGACAGACAGACAGACAGACAGACAGACGGACTTCCGGGACCCACTTTTTTGGCATTGTCTACCATCGTAATGTCATGGAAAAATGTTATCTCAACTTTTTTTTTTTGTACGAATGCATAACTTGATATATAGTACCTATATCGCAAGTAAAAATTGCCTTAGAAACTGAAGCATCCTCCAGCTTCAGCATGCCATCCTACGAACCTACAAAAAGAAAAATTTTAACTATAATTTCGTTTCCACTGACATGCTTTTATTTGAAGTCAAGTCACTTCAAACTTTTAATTTACTTCCTGATTTCAATATTTAAAAATAAAATAATAAAATAAAAATAAAAAAAAAAATGAAATTTTATCCTGATAAAATTCAGAATCAAATAAAATCACTCTTTTTATAAGCAAACCAACATAAAAAATAAAAATGTCGTTAGGCTTTGAAAAACTTCTCAAGCTATCACACGGCGTTCCTGAATTTTCGGGAGGGAATGACCCAAGGATAGCACAGAAGTTACAAATTTTTTGGACATGCTTACGTCCTATTCAAAATCACATACCTAAAATAGATGAAAAACTATTCATAGAAATACTGACTACTCGATTACGAGAGGATGCTCTTGACCTTATATCAACTTCAAAGCCCTCTACATTTAAAGAGTTTGAAGAAATCCTAAACAGAGCATATTTACCAATTGAAGATTATAATGATCTGGTAAATAGTTTAATCACCAGTCGCCAAAGTCCATTCGAGACTTTGAATACTTTTGTAAGTAGGCTTCGACATTCGTTAATACAATGTCGAGAGGCAGCAGACATTAAGTATGGTGATCAATCTGATATTGTAAAAAATCAATTAGAAGATTTTGCTAAATCAGCCCTTGCTTCTGGGATCTCAAACAAGCAATTAGGCCAATACTTGTTTACTTTAAGAAATCAATCTTTAGAAGAACTAATAAGAACCGCTTTTAGCATGGAAAAACACGTGCAGAGAATGGAAACAATACCACTCTTACATACATCGTGCAACCACACTCAAGCGGCCGCGCCTACTTGCAATGATCTAAATACTTTATTACAAGCGAAAGAAAATATAATATGTAGCTTCTGCAGCATAAAAGGTCACACAAACAGTGAATGCCTTGAACGACAAAACACTCCAATTTGTCAACTATGCAAAAATTACGGACATGAAGCAGAAACTTGCAGAAAAAGCTTCAACAACAGCAATCAGAACTACAACACGAGTAATCAACAAAATAACTATCACAATAATCAGAGAACTCAAGATCAAAATAGATCAAACCCTTTTAGAAATATTAATCCAAACTCTCAAAACCGAATAGAAAATAACAATGAAAAACGAGTATTCCATATGGAAACCGTTTGTGATTTTTGTGGAAGAAAAAACCACACAATCAATGAGTGTTCTTTCAGAAATAAGTGGGAGAATACCCAGTCGGGAAACTCCAACTAGTCGACCGAAAGTTTCCCCGTTCGACTTTAAATAGAATTAAGACAAATTTAGGGCAATCCCATTGGAAACACCAAGTTCCAAGGAAACCTGATCCTATACAGGACTCAGAATTATTAACAATAAATAAAAAGATAAATTTACCTTCAATAGGAATAGGAATAGGAGTCGGTAGAAACAAAACAACACGGTTATTGGTAGACACCGGCTCAGAGGTTAGTCTCCTTAAAAAAGCAGCATTAGGATATAAAACGTTCATAAACACTAAAAAGAAGTTAACCATTAACACACCTTGTGGTTCTGATCGAACATTAGGAGAATGTATAGGAAAAATTGAAATACCAACACTACCCAAATGTGAATTTCAAGTTATAGAAGATGACCTAGCCATCCCAGGTGATGGAATTCTAGGGTATAATTTTTTGGGAAAATACTGTAATGTAGATGGCCCTAACAAATTATTAACATTTTCACAAATACACGGAAGTATCACGGGAACACACGTTGGTGAAGTATTCAGTATCCCACTGCTAGAATCCGATGTAACTACAGAGAATGGGTTGTCCATTTCGCACAATGGAAGTTGTTTCACGAGAAATCACTCGCACGTTTATAACTCAAACGAAACACAGCAACAAACCCAAACAAGCCACAATCAAAAGGTGAGGGGAAAAGGTTCAAACACACTTAATTTGGAGAAAAAATTACTTGAAGAAAAATGTAGTTTGCGGCGCAACATTAGCCCAGTCATTTTAGTCATTTTTAAGCCCAATCTGCGGAAAAATTCCTACTGGGCTGAATTTTGCTATACAGCTTAATGACGGCTTTGTTATGAAGATGTGAAAAATCGACATTGATATCGTGTCCGCGTTAAGAGTTATAGGGGTCAAAAGGTCACAAAAACTGGTTTTTCACGATTTTCAGCAAAACGGTAAGTCTTATCAAAAAATTTTCAATGCAAGAATTGTAGACCAGATTATTATATATAAAAATTGTCATGACACTTTTTTTCCTAAGACCCACCGTTTCTTAGGTATAACGATTCAAAAAGTTGAAGTTTAGTTGTAATTGTCATAATCCTATTCCTGAAAAAAAAACTCCTAACTGAAAAGTTCCTGAAAATTCATTATTTTTTTAGCTTGAATTTCGTTCCTCAACTGTTAAGGATATGGGGAAACCAAAAAAAAAATGGAAATTTTCGCCATTTTTCCGATTGGGGCCCTTCTCCCGAAACCATTTCCATGGGAATTTTTGTTTAGAATATGTCTGAAAATATACAGGGTGTGCAATAGAGAATGGACAACCCTAAAACGGCTTATAGCTACACTTATGATTGTTCTAAAAACAGATAGAAAAAAGTTCTATCGCAACCAGTTCATAAAATATGGACTTTTTTTCGTTCAGTGTATTTTAAATTTTATCATCTTATCTTTTCGTTCACTACAACCACGAATGAATGAATTTTATTTATTTCTTTTTTTTATAATTTTCTAAAATAATTGGATGAGTACATAAACACTTAAAAAATTTCATAGCTATTGCACATTTTCGTAAAAAAAATTTTGAAATCTGTTTTTTGATGCAAAATGTAAAAAAAGTATTTTATGAAAAATTTTAAACACCTGTGGTATAAAATAAATCTATAGAAACCTAGGTGGCCAACTTTCTTAAAAATATTCTGGTATAAGGAGAATATTTTTAAGAAAGGTGTCTATAGATTTATTTTATACCACAGGTGTTTAAAATTTTTCATAAAATACTTTTTTTACATTTTGCATCAAAAAACAGATTTCAAAATTTTTTTTACGAAAATGTGCAATAGCTATGAAATTTTTTAAGTGTTTATGTACTCATCCAATTATTTAAGAAAATTATAAAAAAAAGAAATAAATAAAATTCATCCATTCGTGGTTGTAGTGAACGAAAAGATAAGATGATAAAATTTAAAATACACTGAACGAAAAAAAGTCCATATTTTATGAACTGGTTGCGATAGAACTTTTTTCTATCTGTTTTTAGAACAATCATAAGTGTAGCTATAAGCCGTTTTAGGGTTGTCCATTCTCTATTGCACACCCTGTATATTTTCAGACATATTCTAAACAAAAATTCCCAGGGAAATGGTTTCGGGAGAAGGGTCCCAATCGGAAAAATGGCGAAAATTTCCATTTTTGTTTTGGTTTCCCCATATTCTTAACAGTTGAGGAACGAAATTCAAGCTAAAAATATAATGAAATTTCAGGAACTTTTCAGTTAGGATTTTTTTTTTTAGGAATAGGATTATGACGATTACAACTAATCTTCAACTTTTTGAATCGTTATACATAAGAAACGGTGAGTCTTAGGAAAAAAAGTGTCATGACACTTTTTATAAATAATAATCTGGTCTACAATTCTTGCATTGAAAATTTTTTGATAAGACTTACCGTTTTGCTGAAAATCGTGAAAAACCAGTT
Source organism: Episyrphus balteatus (assembly GCF_945859705.1). Classification (NCBI taxonomy): domain Eukaryota; kingdom Metazoa; phylum Arthropoda; class Insecta; order Diptera; family Syrphidae; genus Episyrphus; species Episyrphus balteatus. The sequence goes on from NC_079135.1 coordinate 60,865,250, forward strand.
TTTGTGACCTTTTGACCCCTATAACTCTTAACGCGGACACGATATCAATGTCGATTTTTCACATCTTCATAACAAAGCCGTCAATAAGCTGTATACCAAAATTCAGCCCAGTAGGAATTTTTCCGCAGATAAAACCTAAAATTACTGGACTACATTGCGGCCGGCATAGACAAAGATTCTGAAAGTTTATTGACCAACAATTTAGGTTCCTTGAGCACAACCACTAGTTTGAAATCACCAAAGTCTCAATATCTGCCTCGCAAAGTGGAACAAAAAGACGATGGGCAAAAAGTTAGTGCAACTGGAGAGGAAGTAAAACTGCAGAAAGTATCATTGCGACGTGGCTCTGGTAAGCAGAAAAAACTATCTCTCAGAAAAAGGAATATCAGAACTAAAACACCTTCGTGTACCCCAAATAATGGTATTTCTTCAAAAATACAAGAAGAAATTAGAAAAATGATGAATATAAATATTTCTGAAAATAAACATGTAAAAAAAAATAAGAAAGGTCATATGAACCAGAAGAAAATAGGTACTGCACACACAGACCACAGTTTAGATAGAAAAATTAATCAAAATACACTGCAAACAGCGGAAAAAGAAAAAAGAAATGGTTTTTACCGACAAACAAATGATATTATAACACAAGTAGAAGAAGAAGAAGTAGAAGACGAAAATTTAGTTCAATTAATACAACCTCAAGGGTTAGGAAAGACAAAATTACAAGAAATATATAAGTTAACAATAACATTATCATATACAATTTTACATACACTTATATTAATAAGCACACCTATCCAGACAAAGGTTATAACATTATTATATATCATTATAAATAGACTAATATTACTAAACACATTACTTCAGACTAGAATAGGTAAACAGAATTTACCACGTGAAAATGTCAACACATATAAAGAAAATATTAGTTTAACTTTGAAAAAGGAAATAAGAATTCCTCCCACATCAAAAAAGATAATAGAATTACCAATACAAAATGAAGAAGCAATGATTTGTTTAGGAAAAGAAATAGAAGATGGAGTATTTTTAGGAAATTGTTTAGTTAAACATAACAAAAATAGTATATTAGTTCCAATAATAAATACAAAACAACATAAAATTAAAATACATAATATTGATTTAGAGTTAGTTCCTTTAAAAAATTATAATATAATAAATCTTGATAGGAATTTTACAGATACAAACCACGTATCATGTTATTACACATAAACGTCAACAATTAATGAACAAAAAAGAATAATAGAACTTAAACAGAGTTTAAATAAAGAAAAAACTTTAAATAATGAAGAAAAAAAGGCCATATTAGATCTTTGTGCACAGTACAATGACATATTTCATTTACCAGGAGACAGATTGACTCACACAAATACAATGACACATGAAATACCAATAAAACAAGATCAGGCCCCAATAAATACAAAAATGTATAGACTTCCTGAAAAACAAAGAGGTATTATAAATGAACAACTTGCTGAAATGTTGGAAAACGATATAGTTCAACCAAGCAAAAGTCCTTGGAACTCACCACTTTTAGTAGTACCTAAAAAGGCGGGTCCAGACGGTGAAGCACGATGGAGAGTTGTTGTTGACTTTAGGAAACTTAACGATTGTACAATAGGGGACGCTTTCCCACTAGCGCGAATAGAGGACATACTTGACCAACTAGGACATGCTAGATAATTCACTACACTGGATCTTGCAAGTGGTTATCACCAAGTACTTGTCCTTCCGGAAGATAGGGAAAAAAACTGCTTTCAGTACAGCGTATGGACACTATGAATTCAAACGAATGCCATTTGGACTCAAAGGAGCTCCGGCAACTTTTCAACGACTCATGAACTATATACTAACTGGACTACAAGGTTTAGAATGTTTTGTATACCTGGACGACATAGTCGTTTATGGGAAAAATATAGAAGATCACAATACAAAATTGAGACTAATTTTTGACAGGTTGCGGGAACACAATTTAAAACTTAATGTAGAAAAATGTCAATTCCTCCGTCGAGAAGTTGTATATTTGGGACATAAGTGTTCCGCAGAAGGGGCACAGCCCGACCCCAGCAAAACAAGTTGTGTACAAAATTTCCCGGTACCCCGAACCGTTAGACAAACACAATCTTTCCTTGGTTTAGCCAACTACTACAGAAAATTCATTCCAGGTTTTTCAAAAATAGCACGACCACTCTCTAACTTAACGCGAAAAGATGTAAAATTCAAGTGGACAGACAAATGTCAGGAAGCCTTCCAAAAACTTAAGGACTTATTAGTATCACCCCCTCTCTTAATTTATCCCGATTTTGAAAAAGATTTTATTCTAACTACTGATGCTAGCGATGAAGCCATTGGAGCAATACTCTCACAAGGAGAAGTAGGGAAAGATAAACCTATTGCATATGCTAGCCGAAGTTTAGACAAGACAGAACGAAAGTACTCAACTATAGAAAAGGAAATGCTTGCTATAGTTTGGGCAACGAAAAATTTTAGATGTTACCTGTTAGGTAGAAAATTCGTTGTGTATACAGACCATCAACCACTGACCGGTATTTTTAGGGTAAGGGACCCCACATCTAGACTTATTAGATTACACCACAAATTATTAGAATATAGTGAATGTACTTTAAAATATAAAGCAGGAAAAACTAACATTAATGCTGATGCACTCAGTAGAATACCAGCAAATACGTCTGACAATAAAGACACAATGGACGAGAAAACTTGTTTGGCTGTCACAAGAGCTCAGAAAGCTTTACAAAAGACAGATGCAGAAGATAAAAACAAGGACGGAACTGATTTCGATACTAACATAGATGACGATGCCAATTCTCAAAATGAGAAACAAATTATTCAATCAATCGAACCTAACAAAAATAAAGATATCACAAATACCAGAGAAAAAATAGACAATCACGAAGAAAAAATGACAATACTTAGAGATTATCACGATTCACCCTTTGGCGGACATCAAGGCGTTATTAATACATACAATAGAATCCGAAAGAAATACGTTTGGCCAAAAATGTTCAAAGACATTTCAAGATACATTAAACGATGTCCAAAATGCCAGAAAATAAAAGTGAGCCCAGTGGCAAAAATGCCAATGGTAATAACTGATACTTGTCAAGTACCATTCGATAAGGTTTATTTAGACATAGTAGGACCCCTACAAGATTCATATTTAGGAAATAAATATATATTAACTTTTCAAGACAATCTAACTAAATTCGTAGATTTTTATGCATTACCAAACCAAGAGGCAGAAACAATTGCCCATATTTTTTATGAACAAATTATAACTAGGTATAGAATACCAAAGAAATTGGTAACAGATCAGGGAACTAATTTTTTAAGTAAATTATTTAAACAAGTATGTAAGCTTTTAAAAATAGAAAAATTACAAACAACAGGTTACCACCCTCAATCAAACGGTGCACTTGAAAGAGCTCATAGACCTCTTGTAGAATATTTAAGAACAATTTGTGATGAAAATCCAAGATCTTGGGACCAGTACCTAAGAACAGCAGCTTTTGTGTATAATAATAGTGTTCACGAAGGAACGAAATTTACTCCTATGGACTGTCTTTTTGGTTTTACCGCTGATATACCATCAAATCTAAAGCGAGACCCAGAACCAGTTTATGACAATGAAAATTATTACTTTATTTTAAGACATAAACTCCAAAAAACATACGCAATTGCACGAAGAAACCTGATCAATAGTAAAAAGAACTCAAAAATTTATTATGATCAAGGCATTAAAATTAAAGCATTCCATATTGGAGATAAGGTACTAATAAAAAATGAAAACAGACAACACAAATTGTCTGAAATATGGAAAGGTCCATACACAATAGTAGAAATACTCAGCCCTACAAATAGTGTAATTCTTATTAAAAAGAAAAGAGTGAATATACACAATAATCGTCTTAAACATTACTATGATGCCGAAGACGAAAAACTTATTAAAAAAAAAAAAAAAAAAAAAACAAAATATGAAATAAAATTAAAATATCAAAGGTTTAAAAAAAAAAAAAAAAAAGATATCAAAAGAAAAAATAATAATAAAAAAAAAAAAAAAAAAAAAAAACAAACAAAACAAAAAAGATAATACATAGTTAAAAAATAAAAAATATATATAAAAGATAACAGAATAAAAAAATAAAAAGAACAAAAAAGATGGGAGATAAAGAGCCCCAAACAAAGTTACAATATAAAAAAAAAAAAAAAAAAAAAAATTATTAAATTAATAAATAAAAGATGGGAGATAGAGAGCCCCAAATTCACACTAACACACATACACAAAAAACACCAACACTACACACACATACACTAAAACAAAACAAACAAAATAGGCTAAAAACTGATGGAAGACAGAACTAACCCACCGGACCAATACTAGTGGAAGATAGGCTAACCCACAGGACTAAAACCAAGCAAAGAACGCAGCTATTATTTGGATTAAGTTTAGATAAAAAAAAAAAAAAAAAATAGAGAAAAAATTATATATATACATAATCAATAGGTATAATATGTTAAAATGTGTTACACTACTTAATAAGAAAGTCTTTCAAACAATGTTCCTTTGTACACTAAATTAGAAGTAAAAAAAAAAAAATAAATAAATAAATAATCTGTAAATCATGAAACATTTAGTAATCAATTTTCCACATAATAACAAAGACAATTTTAGAATTCAATAATTGTAAATACTTGAACAATACTATTTTAATACATCAAATTAAAAAAAAAAAAAAAAAAAAACATGTAAAATTAAAATACCTATTTAATTTACTTTGCCTACTGTTTGATCTCTAAAAATATCCGCTCAATGACCAAAGGAAGCAACCCACTCAGCAATTTTTGTCTCTTCTAAACAAAAAATGCAATTCTCTTAAAGGGGGGAGGTGTCGTGTTAGACATTAATCTATTATGTCTCACACTAACCATAACCCTCCACAATAATTTAATTCATTAATTCAAGGGCACCAAGAGTAATTCGCTTTGTAAACAAACAAACGAATTACTCAAATTAATTGGGCCAATAATAATTGTAAACACCTGGCCAATGATTCAACTTCAATAATAAGTTGAAGCGACGGCAGGTCGACGATCCGGTGACAAAACATACTGGATCGTCACAATTAAAATAAACGAAAGAAAACTGCTGATGGGTCATATTGGTTATTGAGTGTTGATGGCTCAAATTGCGTCACCAAGAAATTGAGGATGACGCAAAGTAAAGTAGAAGAAATTAAGTAGGTATAATTTTGAAATAGGTTAATAAACAATAAACAAAGAATTGCCCAAAATTGCATTGTATGCAATATTAAGTTTGTAACTGGGTAATTATTTGTATGTCAATTTAATTAGCAACAAAATAAAGTATTACCCAAGATTGCGATGTAAGCAATCTTAGTTATGTAATTGGGTAATACTTTATACTGTATATTTAGTCTTATAAGTATTAGTGTGTAATGTTAAAATTAAATAGTATAAATAATGTAGAATTAGTTAAGAAATTGAGCAGTCAATCTTGTACACTAGGAGAGGACCCTCTGGCCGATTTACAATAAAACTACACAGGGAGAAACCAATATTAATAAACAATAAATGTAAGAACTATTTAAAACAAATTAATTAATCTTTTTATTCCTCTTTTTCAGGAAGTGGCCTTAGTTGCCTCTAACATAACTGGCCACCAGTGTGCCAAAAAGCTGGACCTTAGGGAAACGTTAGGGAATTAGGGAAATTGTTAGAAAAGGGAGAGGAACCCATTTGTCGGGTTCACATCCCCTGCCTTTACGGCAAACCTTTCTAATTTACCTTCGTTGCGTATGAAAGATTACGTAACAAAGATTTTCGAAGTAACTTTCAAAAAAAAAAAATATTTTATTTTTTTGGCCCAGTCTAATATACATGTACAGTTGTGTTCAAAATAATAGTAGTGCCTGCAAAAAAATAACATTTGTTATATATACGGTGCTTCTATGGTTAAAAATTTAATTTCTTTGATGTCAAAGTTTGTAACGGTCAATTACTAATAAATGTATCATAATTTTAAAATGAAAAAGAAGGTGCCAAATAATTTTTCATTGATTTTTGGTTGTTCTTTCGAATTTGACCTGTTCAAAATAATAGTAGTTAAAGTTATTTTTTTAAGAATTTAAAAGCGGTTTATAACTTAGAATATTTATTTTTGGTTTAAAAGTAAGTACTCATATAATTTGAACAATTTTTCAACAAAAAACGGTTTGTTTCGGTTTTAATCTATTTAAAGTTCGAAGAGCAAAACACTGCAGTTCGGATAACGGAAACTTATACCAAAGCTGCTTGAAGAAGGGAAAACCTGCTTGGAAATTCATGTTTATATTAGGATGCTACCCTACAATGGTAGCCAATGCAATGAAGTCAACGAAAGACCCGAAACGCGCGGTAGAAAAAGAAAAAAGACCGCCGTAGATGACAGGCGTACTGTCCAGACGAGCAAAGTTGAGCCTTCTGCATCGTTGTTTCACATCCAGAAGGCTTTAAGTCTGGATTGCAGTGCAGTGAACATTCGGGGGCGAATGTTAGAGACTTATTTGTATGCTTGAAGTCCAGGAAAAATCCCGCTGTTAACAAAGAAATATGTTAAAATACTTAAATTTTCGACCCTCCATGTTTAACTGTTTCCATCTTATACTTTGGAACATATTCCGTATTGGGTGGACGTAGGACGTATTGTGGAGATCCAGTACCACCAAAGGGGACAAATTTGCTCTCATCAGTAAACAATATGTTACGCCATTACTTTGCTGGCCAGTTTATGTGGTCTTTTACAAACTGGATACGCTTTTTAACATGTTTCGCTGAACTTTTCGTGGACTTCAAGCATACAAATAAGTCTCTAACATTCGCCCCCGAATGTTCACTTCACTGCAATCCAGACTTAAAGCCTTCTGGATGTGAAACAACGATGCAGAAGGCTCAACTTTGCTCGTCTGGACAGTACGCCTGTCATCTACGGCGGTCTTTTTTCTTTTTCTACCGCGCGTTTCGGGTCTTTCGTTGACTTCATTGCATTGGCTACCATTGTAGGGTAGCATCCTAATATAAACATGAATTTCCAAGCAGGTTTTCCCTTCTTCAAGCAGCTTTGGTATAAGTTTCCGTTATCCGAACTGCAGTGTTTTGCTCTTCGAACTTTAAATAGATTAAAACCGAAACAAACCGTTTTTTGTTGAAAAATTGTTCAAATTATATGAGTACTTACTTTTAAACCAAAAATAAATATTCTAAGTTATAAACCGCTTTTAAATTCTTAAAAAATAACTTTAACTACTATTATTCTGAACAGGTCAAATTCGAAAGAACAACCAAAAATCAATGAAAAATTATTTGGCACCTTCTTTTTCATTTTAAAATTATGATACATTTATTAGTAATTGACCGTTACAAACTTTGACATCAAAGAAATTAAATTTTTAACCATAGAAGCACCGTAAATATAACAAATGTTATTTTTTTGCAGGCACTACTATTATTTTGAACACAGCTGTATATATTAGGGTGGGTCAAAAAAATCGAAATTCGTTTTTTTGATTTGGTACCTCGATTGCTAGACACCTTTAGAATATACTCACCAAATATGAGCTCTTTATCTTAATGGGAAGGTCCTCCGCTTTTCAATTTTCCATTTTTACATCAAGCTTCTACTAAAAAAAATATTTTTTTTATTAATTGAATTTTTAGGGAATTTTTTTTTACATAGTCTTGTAGAAAATTTAACGCTCTACAAAAAAGGTTAAATACACTTTTTTGAATTATCTAACCGTTTAGTAGATATTTGAGGTCCAAAAATCGAGAAAATCTTTAAAAACTCGTTTTTTGTTCTTAATTTTGTAACAAATTGAAAAATTATAATAATCGAGAAAATCTTTAAAAATTCGTTTTTTGTTCTTAATTTTGTAACAAATTGAAAAATTATAATAATCAAACGCGCATAACATATTCTTGTAGGAAACAGATTGCTCCACAAAAAAGGTCTTATTAACTTTTTTTATTAATCTAAACATTTGAAAGATATTCGAGGTCAAAGTTAAACAAAAATATAAAAACTTTTTTCTACTTCACTGAAAAGTCATTATTATTAAATTAGTAAGATGGATTATTGTAAGGCCTTTAATGTTCTACAAAAAAGTCCTTGGCATCAAATTGGTTGCTTTTACCGTTTAGAAGATATTCGCATCCAAACCAATGCCCACTGATTTCAATAGTTTTCTTATGGTCGCTATGCATTGCGACTTGGATTTGATAGCTGTTATTATCAACTTTTTTTTTCGGTGTATACCATGGATATCTTGAAGAAATGCAGTCCAACCTCATCTGTCAACCAAAGCGTTTTTACCAATTTATAAATGTTAAGCGAAAATCTGATAGCCTTCCCTCCACATTTAATTGTTACAACACAACATCTTCTGACCCTCTAGTGATCGCTTATTTGTTCGCTACTTTCTTTAGTGAATCCTACAGCATCGATCAAAAAGATCCTGATTTGGATTACCATAGATTTCTGTCCCTTAGCTCAAACACTTCTTTGCAGTCCATTTACATAAATCCTCAGACCGTTAATGAAAAGATAATTTCATTAAAAGATGACTTTTCTCCTGGCCCGGACGGTATCCCAGCAATCTTTTTAAAAAAAATGTGTTGCTTCTGCCTACCCCTTACCACCCTTTTCCGTCTTTCGCTTTCGCAAGCAGTCTTTCCCACCCTTTGGAAATGCTCCTTTATATTTCCTATTCATAAAAAAGGCAGTAAAAATCCAATTTCTAACTATCGACCTATAGCTAAACTCTCCTCAATACCCAAACTTATCGAAAGTCTCGTTTATGACGCCCTTTACTTCCATTTCAAGTCTATCGTTTCACCACTTCAGCACGGTTTCCTTAAAGGAAGATCTACAACGACGAATTTTTCTCAGTTTGTCTCAACGACTTTATGAGCTTTAGAAAAAGGTTATGAAGTTGATGTTGTAACTACCGATTTTAGCAAAGCGTTTGATAAGATTAGCCATCAAATCATTTATATAAAATTAAAAGCCTTAGGTTTTCCACCATCTTTCATTACCTGGATAAAGTCATACTTAGAAAATCGAATATACAACGTTATTTTCAGATGTGCCACGTCCAATCCCATCTTCGCCACGTCAGGCGTGCCTCAGGGCAGTCACCTTGGACCCCCTTTTTTTATTTTAGCGATAAATGATGTTACTAATATTACAACCAACTCCGAACTTACTATTTATGCTGATGATATAAAGATCATTAAGGTCATCTCTTCTTCACTTGAGTCTTTTCTTCTTCAAGAAGACTTGAATTCTTTCCTTGTTTGGTGTAAACATAATTTCTTAGAGTTAAATGTGAACAAATGTCAATCAATGACTTTTTCTCGCAAACGTCTGCCATCCCCTCCTAGAATGTATCATTTTGAAAATGTTTTCATTCCACTATTGAGGTGAACAAACAAATTTCAGCTGTATGGCTTATTGTTTAGTATTTTTCTCTGCCTTTTTTTTGCCATGAAACTCCTTTTTACTAAAAAGAAAATCAAAACAAAACCATCTGCAAAAAAAATTTAACCTAATTTAACCAAGTCCCAGAGCCCATTAAATTTTTAACACCTAAACATTTTTTATTCACCTCAATAGTGTCAAAAATTTAACACGGTGTTAACTGTTTAACGCAATTTACACACGGCCTTAGAGTCGCCATTTTACAAAATGGAGTAATAAGTTTTTGACGTTTAATTTGGCAAAGTCAAAAGCAACAACAATTTCCAAGACAAATTTGTTTACAATAACAATTTCAATGGGCAGCTGTCAAAAACTTAAGTAGCCATTTTTAAGTTTTGACAGTTCTCGATACAGAGTTTTTTCTAATGATCATACCTTCTCTTTTTATACCATGGACCCATACAAGTGGTGGTCAACAGATACTACAAAATTTCCAATTTTGACAACAATTGCTAAAGTCTACCTTTCGTCTCCTGGGACAAGTGTTTACAGTAAAAGACAATTTTCCGAAGGAGGAATAGTCTACGAAGATAAACGTAATCGTTTACTACCAACAAATGCGGAACAAATAGTTTTCATTTAACACAACTGCCTTAGTAGATTATAAGTACTAAAACTACAATTTTTTAATAAAACACACATTTTGGTATAATAATTTATGTCTTTTTTCTTCTCCATTTGGTATTCGGTATTCGGCCGAATAGTTAAACTATTCGCCGAATAGTTAAACTATTCGGCCGAATACCGAATACCAGAAAAATAGGCCGAATACCGAATAGTGGCCGAATGTTCGCGGCATCCCTACTTTAAACCATTAATTTTGAAACCTCTTTTATTACCTTCCAAAAAGGAGGAGTTTTTTCAAAACGTATTTGAGGTCAGTACTGAAAATTTAAATTGAACACAAAATTTTCTTTTTAAGTAGCATCTGAATTATGTGTAAGAACACGATCTTTATTTAATATATAAAAAGTGAAAATAACAATGGAGCTTCGATTTTGGCTATCTAAAAATCTGCAAAGGCTGAATATTTGTTGGGGTTCCCCCGACCAAATTTCTAAAATCGATTTCTTGCGGTCACTCTAATGAATATAAATCAGCTAATCTTCGTTGCGACACTCATTAACATCAAAAAACCAAGAAACAATTCTTGAATCCCTTCCTCCGATTAGTACCTTAGAACGGCTCTTAGTTGTTCCCTATGGCTCAAGTCTGGTGTTTCGTCTAAAATAATTGAAACAAATCGCGCTTTACTAACCTGTACTTTAATTTCTGTTTTAAAACTGCTGCGATACTTTTTATCAAATCGTTTTGAAAATCACCTTATAGACCTGAAAATGGGATTTTTGAACACTGTTCTAAATGAGTGGCCATTAAAGTGTCATAGTTAGATAAGTATAAACTTTGTGTATGAAGTCCATAGTACTATTTCCACTCGAGAATTTGTGTTTTGCGTCCAAACCACCCAGTAGGCTGTTACCGTGCAGATTTTGATTTTGGAAACAAAAAATGGGTTTGGTTCCGACAGATAGGGTGATATAAATTCTAAGAATAAGAAGTACAGGAATGGGTGTTTGCAGAAACCAGTGCGGCATTTGTACAAAATAGTGTTAGTTACACAAACACATATATGTATTGAAACAGTCGGACTAAAGATTTGTGGTAACTTCCGAGGGCCCAGCAAAAGGTGCCAGTATTGAAAGCGTTTAAACGATGAAAAGAAAAATGGCTTCAATTTGACGGATAAATTGGCATTTTGCCAGTCGTATAAATGAGGCATTACAAAGAATGCCTCTTGGCTGTCAATTGAAAACTGAGTCTGCTCATGCTCAGGAGCAATTGCAGTAGAGTGCGACGTTTGGTCACATACATATATACACAATATACAATACAAAATACTTAGAACTATAGAACTAGAGATGAGTATACGCACGAACAGTTCTACATAAAACCAAGAGCAAACGTCTATTTTACATTCATTTAGTAAATTTTCTAGGTTATGTACAGTTTTGAAAAAGAAAATTCTATTAACACTCATTCTGTCCGCCATTTTGGAACCACCATTTTGAAAAAATGAAAGTTGAAAGATTTTTCGACAGTTTTTATGCGGCACAACCAAACACCGTAGATGTAATATACAGCTGCGGTCAAAAAAATAGCAGTGCATCGAAAAATATTTTAAGTAAAACATAAAACATAAAAAGAGTTTCGATGTTACATTTATTTTTTAGTAAAACTATTTTAGATACATTCTAGATTAATTTTTAGTATAAATGAAATTTAATTTATTGCTAACAGCTAAGCAATAATCCAAAAACAAAATAAACCTAAAAATTAAGCGGTCAAAATAATAGCAGTGATTTTCTTTTTCTAGTAAATTTAAATAAAACAAAGGCACAAAAAGTTCAAATAAACGGTATTTTACTTGGCAAAAGCTAGCATTTGCTCCCTTGACCTTTATTTTTAATTAAAGCTTGGCAAAAACCTTTTATGGGGCCGACAAGTCGCTGAGATCTGTGAGGTGTTTTAGCTCACCAAACCTGCTCAACAACGGTCCATAACTGCTGTTATGTTTGGGTTTTGCTTTATAAACTTCTTCTTTTATATCCTCGCAATGATTCTAGAAAAGATCGAGGTCCAAAGACTAAGCAGTCCACTCCATAAGCTAAATCTTTATGTTTTGAAACCATTGTTTGGCTGCTCTCCTGAAGTATTTTGGGTTATTATGTTGTTGGAAGACCCATTTAAGCGGTATTTTGAAGTCGACGTGTAGCAGCATACTGTTTTACAAGATATCCAGGTACTACTGCTGGTTTATTTTAGTTTTAATCTAATATAATAGACCAAGTCCGTAGTAGGACAAGTTTCTCCAAATTCTTATACTGGACCCTGGAATATTCTCTGGACTGATGAGAGCAAATTGATTCCGCATGGTGGCAAAGGGTCTCGGTAGTACTACCAAACACGAAATATAACCCTAGGTATAACAGAAAAACTATTAAACACGGAGGATCCAGTACAATGGTTTTTATGTTTTATATTTTATTTGAAATATTTTTCGATGCACTGCTATTTTTTTGACTGTCACTGTACATACACCTTTTCCTGTACTTCTTATTCTTAAGTCGATTTCCATTGGTCGTCCGGAATGCCTTTGAAAGTGTTTTATTGGCGTTCTTCTTCTGGAAAGAAGAGAATTTCTTTTCTGATTTTTAAATCAGAATCCAGACTCAGAAGCACTCACACATTCAAACCTCTAAACGTCAAATTTGTCAAACTTCATTTTTTGTTTGTTTTTTAATGCGATTGTTTTGCAAAATATAGTAATTAATGATATAAACTCTTGAAAAGTTCCACAAAAAGAATATTAATAAAATGATTATTAATACTCCTACAATCATAAAAGGTTTGCTTTTTCCATCTTTATCATTTTCATTGTCGTCAAGTGATGAGGAAGATTGTGAAAAAAACACATATAAAGGGTTTTTTTTTTTTTTTTTTTTTGACGGATGGAAATCTTCAAAAGACACTTGGCAGTATTCGACACCAAGTAGTGTGGGACTCTTAACCACTAAAACCACCTCTTTATCAGGACCAATCTTGAGAGATCGACATCAGATTTTTCTTTCTTAACTTTGTAAAATCACTTTGGGGGAAGTTTAAACTTTTAATACTTTCCCATGTTTTTTTAGACCATAAGCTCATGAGGCTTGGTTCTTCTTAATCTCCGAACATGGTTTCTAGTATTCAAGACGGACACCATTTCAGAATTGGTATGACATTGCAGTCTCTGATTATGGGATACAGCGTATTTTTTAACAACTTCTGTAACCGTTTCTATTTGTAAGTCACGATGTAGATCGCTATTTCTTATGTACCAAGGTGCATTAACTATTCCACGAAGGACTTTGTTTTGGAATTTTTGGATGATTTCGGTATTTGTTTTCTTTGTACAGCCCCATAATTGGATACCATAGGTCCAAACAGGCTTTAGTACTTGATTATACAGCATTATTTCGTTTTGGGTTGATAAATCAGAGTTGTTACCAAGTAACCAGTACATTTTTCTATATTTCAAGTTTAGTTCTTCTCTTTTCTTTTTGATGTGCTCTTTCCACTTTAGCTTTGCATCCAAAGTCATTCCAAGGTATTTGGCCGTATTGGCGTAAGGTACAGCTTGATTATTAATGAATATTGAAATATTGTTTATCTTTTTATTTGTAAAGTTTATATGTGAAGATTTTGTTTCATTGAGATACGCCATTTTTCGGTCCAATCTCTGACTGTGTCGACGGCATATTGCAGCTTTACTGCTCCCCTAGAGACACATTTGTCGGGTACCAAAATTGCGGTATCATCTGCAAAAGTAGCCATTATGGTGTGATTCCCAACTGGGATATCCCTTGTGTATAGTAAATACAGGGTAGGACCTAGGACACTTCCTAGTGGTACACCGGCTTTTATTTTCTTCACTTCCGAATATTCTTGATCGTACCTTACTCTAAACAATCGGTCTGAGATGTACGATTTTAATATTTCATAGTACTGTCTGGAAGATCCCTTTGCAGTTTGTACTCAAGTCCCTCATGCCAAACCTTGTCAAAGGCTTGAGCAACATCTAAGAAAATAGCTGAACAGACTTGTTTTCAGAGATACCCAAAAGAGATGAGAAACTTCTGACGTCATACGGGTTTGCCTACAAGCTGCTTTAGACATTTTTGGATAAGTATGCGTGAAAAAATATACATTTTTGGCTAAGTATACGTGAAAAATCGTAGATTTTTGCTTAGGTGTGCGTAAAAACACCGTGGCTACACTATGTGTGTTTTTCACATTTATTCACGAATACAAAAGAGATTACAACAACACGAAATAAACAAATGGGTTTTGGGTGGTAAAACGTACGAAAGTTTCCCACCTCCTTTGGGTATCTCTGCTTGTTTTTCTTCTAATGCTTTTTCTATTACATCCGTTATTCTATGAACTTGGTCTATCGTGGAATGTTTATTTCTAAAGCCAAACTGATAATTTGGGATTAACCTTCTTTCTTCTATAATTTTGCTAAGTCTCTTCAGAAGCAGTTTTTCAAAAACTTTTGCCATAATTTGTATAAGCGATATTGGTCTGTAAGACGTCACTTCTGTAGGTGGGTTACCTTGCTTGGGTATGACAATAACTTCAGCAATTTTCCAATGGTGTGGGACATACCGTTGCTTAAGGCATGCATTTATTATATATTGGAGTTTTATGAAGGCTTTCAAAGGCATTTCTTTCATAACCTGAGCAGTAATAAGATCGTAACCTGGTGATTTTTTATTTGATAGTTGATGTAAACACATACTTTTTATTTCTTTTAATCTTACAATTGGTATTTCACTTTCATCTATCTTATCAACAAGCTGTAAGCTATTTTCAGCCGCCTTTGTTGGGTATGGCTTAAAAACATTCGCAAGATGCTCCGCGAAAAGGTTAGCTTTTTCTTATGGGTTACCGATCCATTTCCCATCTTGAGATTTCAAGGGAGAGTTTAGTAACTGCGGTCTTTTCAGGCGCTTGGCTGCTTTCCATAGCGAAAAATCGGTTGAAGCATCAGTCGTTAAATTCTTTAGGAATGTACTGAGTGAATCATTTTTCAATTTATAAATTTGTTTTTTAAGATTGTTGCTTATACGGTTAAACGTTGTTTTATCATCTGGAAATCTAGTATTTTGCCATTTTCTTCGAGCTCTTCTTTTCTCTATTATCAACTCTCTTATCTCTAAAGGATATTTTATTTCATTTTGTCTTCTATTAGAAAATGTTGGAGTACTTTCTTCAGCGGCCTGTTGCACATCAGCAATAAATTGTTCCACTTCATGGTCAATTTACTCGATTGTATCCATGGGAGATCTTAAATTTATAAAACTTAAAAGCCTTTCTCTAAAATCACTCCAGTTTGTTTTCTTATTTACAAGCTTTGGATTACTTTTTTCTATTACTTCCGATTCACTTAGTGTTAGAATCACTGGAGTATGATCTGATGACAAGTCATAATTACCTTCGACACTAATGTGATTTCGTTTGATTCCTTTAGCTACGAAAAAGTCAATAAGGTCTGGTATTTTGTTAGTATCGGAAGGCCAGTAAGTAGGCGACCTGGAGGAATAGAATTCGCAATTGTATTTACGGCCTGCTTGGAAAAGTCTTTTGCCTTTTGTTGATATAAGTCTTGAACCCCAATGAGTATGTTTCGCATTGAAGTCTCCACCAACAAGAAAGTTATGCCCAAGAAGATTTAATAGATCTGTATAGTCATGTTCTGTCGGGGAGCGCCTTGGTGGGCAGTATAAAGCTGCTATCTTAAACTCTTTCTTTTTCATACCAATACTAATAATTGTTACTTGCATATTTTCATTAGTAAGCTTGATTTCTTCATAATGTTTTAAGCTTTCTTTTATAAGAATCGCCGATCCACCTCTTGCCTTGTCAGCTGGATGTGGAGCGTGGTAACATGAATAGTTTTCTATTACATTATCTAGACTTTGCCCATTGGAGAAGTGAGTTTCGGACACCAAGCAAATATCTATATGTTCTAGATCTAAAAAGATTTTTAATTCGGATAAGTGTTGTAAAAGACCGTTTGCATTCCATGTAGCGATTTTAAGTGTTCTGTCCATCATTGTTTTTTAAGAGCGACTTTTTCGCTTAACTGTTTGATATTGAAATCCTGTTTATCAATTCTTTGAAGAATGAGGTGTAGCATTTCTTTTATGGAAGTCTCTTCATTCTTCCGCACATTTTTTAGAATCTGAGAATAAGCTTTATTTTCATCGCTTTTCCTTTGAACAGCTTTTTTAGGCGGTTCATTCTTAGTATTGTTTTCAGCAGTTAAATCGGTATTTACTGTGTTTCTGGGTTTGTCTCTAGCAGATGTATTTTTGCTTCTGAACTCTTGGAATTTTTTGGCAACTGGGCAGCCTCTATAGCTTGCCGGGTGATTACCCTGGCAGTTCACACATTTTGCTTTCTGATCTTTGCTCATCGGACAATTTTTAGTTGCATGTTTTCCTTCGCACTTTACACAAGCAAACTCGCGGTTGCAGTATTTTTGGGTATGACCAAAAGCTTGGCAACGTTTGCACTGCGGAACAACTTTAGATTTTCGGAGTGGTTCAATTTTAACAGCTATGCCCAAGATTGATCTTACTTTATAAATCTCTTCGACACTTTGTTTACTGTCAAAAGTTAGCATGAATAAAGGTAGTAACCTCTTACTTGTCGTCGATTCTCCAGAGGAGTTTTTAATTGTCTCATTCTTAAATATACAGGGTGATTCAGGAGTAATGTGTCAAAAAGCTAGAGCGTGTAGGTTAGGTCGAGACAAGAAAAAATCGTATGGGAGGGGGGGTCTATTCTCTTTCGTTTAGCGGGGAGGGGCAATTTAAAAAAAAATTGACTTAATTTGGAAAAAAAAATTATTAAAAATCAACGGTTAGGTATACTTACAAAAACGTGCTTTACCTTTTTGAAAATCTAACGGCCAATTTCTTCACATAAGTCCTAAGTCAGCTTAGTACCCGGTCTAGCTAGACCTGGTACTAGCTCTGGTACTCGGTCCTAACGAAAAGTTAGTACCTAACGAAAAGTTAGTGAATCATTTTTCAATTTATAAATTTGTTTTTTAAGATTGTTGCTTATACGGTTAAACGTTGTTTTATCATCTGGAAATCTAGTATTTTGCCATTTTCTTCGAGCTCTTCTTTTCTCTATTATCAACTCTCTTATCTCTAAAGGATATTTTATTTCATTTTGTCTTCTATTAGAAAATGTTGGAGTACTTTCTTCAGCGGCCTGTTGCACATCAGCAATAAATTGTTCCACTTCATGGTCAATTTACTCGATTGTATCCATGGGAGATCTTAAATTTATAAAACTTAAAAGCCTTTCTCTAAAATCACTCCAGTTTGTTTTCTTATTTACAAGCTTTGGATTACTTTTTTCTATTACTTCCGATTCACTTAGTGTTAGAATCACTGGAGTATGATCTGATGACAAGTCATAATTACCTTCGACACTAATGTGATTTCGTTTGATTCCTTTAGCTACGAAAAAGTCAATAAGGTCTGGTATTTTGTTAGTATCGGAAGGCCAGTAAGTAGGCGACCTGGAGGAATAGAATTCGCAATTGTATTTACGGCCTGCTTGGAAAAGTCTTTTGCCTTTTGTTGATATAAGTCTTGAACCCCAATGAGTATGTTTCGCATTGAAGTCTCCACCAACAAGAAAGTTATGCCCAAGAAGATTTAATAGATCTGTATAGTCATGTTCTGTCGGGGAGCGCCTTGGTGGGCAGTATAAAGCTGCTATCTTAAACTCTTTCTTTTTCATACCAATACTAATAATTGTTACTTGCATATTTTCATTAGTAAGCTTGATTTCTTCATAATGTTTTAAGCTTTCTTTTATAAGAATCGCCGATCCACCTCTTGCCTTGTCAGCTGGATGTGGAGCGTGGTAACATGAATAGTTTTCTATTACATTATCTAGACTTTGCCCATTGGAGAAGTGAGTTTCGGACACCAAGCAAATATCTATATGTTCTAGATCTAAAAAGATTTTTAATTCGGATAAGTGTTGTAAAAGACCGTTTGCATTCCATGTAGCGATTTTAAGTGTTCTGTCCATCATTGTTTTTTAAGAGCGACTTTTTCGCTTAACTGTTTGATATTGAAATCCTGTTTATCAATTCTTTGAAGAATGAGGTGTAGCATTTCTTTTATGGAAGTCTCTTCATTCTTCCGCACATTTTTTAGAATCTGAGAATAAGCTTTATTTTCATCGCTTTTCCTTTGAACAGCTTTTTTAGGCGGTTCATTCTTAGTATTGTTTTCAGCAGTTAAATCGGTATTTACTGTGTTTCTGGGTTTGTCTCTAGCAGATGTATTTTTGCTTCTGAACTCTTGGAATTTTTTGGCAACTGGGCAGCCTCTATAGCTTGCCGGGTGATTACCCTGGCAGTTCACACATTTTGCTTTCTGATCTTTGCTCATCGGACAATTTTTAGTTGCATGTTTTCCTTCGCACTTTACACAAGCAAACTCGCGGTTGCAGTATTTTTGGGTATGACCAAAAGCTTGGCAACGTTTGCACTGCGGAACAACTTTAGATTTTCGGAGTGGTTCAATTTTAACAGCTATGCCCAAGATTGATCTTACTTTATAAATCTCTTCGACACTTTGTTTACTGTCAAAAGTTAGCATGAATAAAGGTAGTAACCTCTTACTTGTCGTCGATTCTCCAGAGGAGTTTTTAATTGTCTCATTCTTAAATATACAGGGTGATTCAGGAGTAATGTGTCAAAAAGCTAGAGCGTGTAGGTTAGGTCGAGACAAGAAAAAATCGTATGGGAGGGGGGGTCTATTCTCTTTCGTTTAGCGGGGAGGGGCAATTTAAAAAAAAATTGACTTAATTTGGAAAAAAAAATTATTAAAAATCAACGGTTAGGTATACTTACAAAAACGTGCTTTACCTTTTTGAAAATCTAACGGCCAATTTCTTCACATAAGTCCTAAGTCAGCTTAGTACCCGGTCTAGCTAGACCTGGTACTAGCTCTGGTACTCGGTCCTAACGAAAAGTTAGTACCTGAGCATTTCTTCACATTTATAGGACCTGATCTAATTTCACAACGAGGTCTTAAGAATTAATACGTATAAAACTGGTCTAACTGTCATTTTGAGAATTTATTGAAGTTTGAAATATCTTTTTTTTACATTTGATCAAATTTAACAAATAAAAAATTTAATAAAAATAGAAAACAAGAAGCAAATAATTAAAATAAATATTGAAAAAATTTTATGGAGATTAAAAACGCTACAAGCAATAAAAATTCATACATTTTATGAAGAAAAAAAAGTCAAGAATGAAGACAAGAATAAGAATGCAGAATCAATCAGCCACAAATGGCGAGGAATCATTCAATAATATGAATGCAACCACGAAAGCCTGCCAAAAAGGCTGAAGGACCACCATAAACCATAATTATTTAACAAATAAAAAATATTTTGTATAGATGTACATACATACGTATGTTCATTGTGTTAATAAAAGAAAAGCTTTTCAAAACGCAGTATTTTGTGATTTGGTATTATTATTATGTATGTTTTTATTCCATAATTGACCCCCATCGGAGTTAAAATTTCCGAAGTTTATAGTACGAAAATTCCCACAGATATTTTAATTTGTAATACGATCCTCCAAATTAGCCGAGCCCGAGGTGATGACTATTCATTGGTTGTACAGCCTCGTTGCCAAAAGCGAGTGTCTTGCAATTCGCCTCTACTGCAAGGCTTGTATACATATCATAAGCACAATTTAAAAATACAACCGAAATCTTCTGTGGGCTTTGTTTAGAAGTCCAATTCTCGTGTTTCTTGATAATTAAAAAAAAACTTTCAAAATCAAAATGCAGGGGCAATGGAGTGGTGGATGTAGTGTTTGACTGCTAACCTGGGAGGTATGGGTTTGAGTCCTACCTCAGGCAGCATTCTTTTATTTATCCCCCAGCTTGGACGCCACCCGTGTATTCTAAATTTACTGTACCAACAGAAATTCTTTTCTATTCCTTACTAGTACCGTGCAATATGCATAAGGTCTTACAGGCATATAGAATTATATTAATTATTATCACTAAAAACGCGCTTATATATCGATACAACACCCAAGTAATTAAAAAAATCTGTAATATGGACAACAGGTCATTTAAATTTTCAAATGGAATTAAAATTCACAAAGTCCACTAAATTTGAACAAAAAATAATGAAAATTATTCTTTTTTTTGCGTTTTTTCTTCTTTATTAAACTGCAATATCACTTCAAAAATATGAAATCCATTTATTTGATTCAAGTCCTAACCGCTAGACTACCGATTTTGAGGTCCTAACTTCTACCGAGTCCTAACTAATACTCGGTACCAATTTGACAGTTCTAGGGCTTAGTACTTTTGTGAAGAAATCACTTGGTACCGATTTGAGTACTAACGATTGGTATAATAATCAGGTCCTAGCTGATTTTGAGGAGCTAGCTAGTACCGAGTCCTAACTAGTACTCGGTCCTAAATTGACAGTTCTAAGGCTTAGTACCTGAGTCAAGAAATGAGTTGGTACCGATTTGAGTACTAACTTTAGGACTAGGACCGGGACTAGCGCTAGGACTCTGTGAAGAAATCGGCCGTAAAACATTAGACTTTTACAAATTTCTTAAACAAAATCATTTCATGGCACAGTTTTTGAAAAATTAATTTTTAAAATCAAAATTAAAAGAAAAAAAATTGGAAAAAAAAATTTCAAACTAATTTTTTCAAAATTTTATGTAATTAAGTACTAATTTGGTTTTTAAAATTCGATGCTCTTATTTATTTTTAAACAAAAACAAAAAACCAGATTCAGTTTTAGTGCCTAAAACCCCTTCAACTAGAATCCATGGGTAGCGAGCACCCCAGACATTGTATGAAAAATTCTCAGGTAAGTTTTCAGGTTGTGGCGATTCATGAAATTAATAATTTTGTATTTTCCACTTAGTTTTAAAATCATCATTTTTACTTTAAGAACAAATTTTATATTAATCACCGATTCTGTGCAAAATTTGTTTATCGAATGTAAACAAACTTTTTGATATAAATAGTGCTTAAAAAATAAAATTAAATCAGTTCTATTAAAGAATTCAAAGAAGTAGTTTCTTTTCATCCGAAGCTACTACAAGGTGTTATCAATGAAAAAGTTGATCAATTCAGGGTTAATCCAATACTGTATCACTATATTGTATTCTTATTTAAGTCTGAATGTTTAAAAAATAATTGACGAATTGTTAATGTTTCATAAATTAATTTATCAAGAAGTCCAGCCACGTAAAACAGAAAATAAAGAGGTTTTTTAGAAAAAAGTAGTTTTGGTTTTTTGTTAATTTCTCAAACACGACAAGGTATTTTTGAATCTGGTTTTTTGTTTTTGTTTAAAAATAAATAAGAGCATCGAATTTTAAAAAACCAAATTAGTACTTAATTACATAAAATTTTGAAAAAATTAGTTTGAAATTTTTTTTTCCAATTTTATTTTTAAAATTCTGATTTTAAAAATTAATTTTTCAAAAACTGTGCTATAAAATGGCTTTGTTTAAAAATTTTGTAAAAGACTAATGTTTTGGCTTTACAAAAAAGTATAGCACGTTATTGTAAGTATAACCGTTGATTTTTTAATAATTTTTTTTACAAATTAAGTCAATTTTTTTTTAAATTGCCCCTCCCCGCTAAACGAAGGTAAATAGACCCCCCTCTCCCATACGATTTTTTTCTTGTCTCGACCTAACCTACACGCTCTAGCTTTTTGGCACATCACTCCTGAATCACCCTGTATATACCCATGATACATGAAACTTCAAACTGAAAAGAACTGGAGATCTACTACAATAATAACGGAACCCAATATTTTTTTAAATATACAGCGAATTATTTTAATACATTAAATTTGCTATATGGATATGTATTCTTTATGTTTATATAATTAAATGCCTCCTCACAAAAAATCCACAAAAAAGAACGTTTTTTTTGCACTTACAACTAGATATAACCCCTTAAGAGTTGTCTGCCAGGGTGTTTTTCAAAGAAATTTGGTCTGACTTTTCGTGTTGACACTTTTGGGAATATTATGTGACAAATGGAATAAAAAAAAATACTATACAAATTACTTTCGGTTTGGAATTAAACTTACAAAATTACCCAACCAGGTTGACTTTTTTTCATTTTTTTACACTTTGGGTCGAATTTAACCCATGTTGGTCACACCAAAATGCTGCCAGATTTAACGATTCTTATATAACTCTTCAAGAGCCTTTTTTTATACACCTTACAACATTCTTAAGATGACTTGACTTCTTTCAATTTTGTCACACCTTTGGGTTGAATTTTACCCATGTTGGTCACACCAAAATGCTGCCAGACTTAACGATTCGTGCCTTACTCCCTAAGACTTTTCTTATGATATGCCTTAAAACATTCGTTAGATCACTTGATTAATTATGTCGTTGGCTCTTAGACTATATGAGTTGGCCCCGTTAGCTTTTTTTTTTTAAGTTCGCGATAGGAGAGTTCTTCCGGATTACCAATTAAAAACGACATTAGAGGAACATCTGTAAAACAATAGCGAGACATAAATAAACTACTGATCGGTATAAGACAAGGCCTATTAAGACCAACCCGTTAACAACTTAAAACCACATTAAAACAAACTTTAGCTTGAATTGCCTGAAATTTCCAAAAGAAAACATTAAAACTTAATCTTACCAATAACAAGCGGCTCATAATATTCCTCAACATCTTGGGGTTCTGGAAACAATGCGGCATTAGAGAGTTCCAATGTTTTTTTTCCTAATTTCTTAATCATTGTATGATTTTTTAGAACGATCAGATAGGTCACAGATGGTGCTGTAATTATAGGTTCAGCTGCATACTCTTGTTCAAGTCTTTGGCAAAAAACTTCCATATGAAGTAACCCAAGAAAACCTAGTCTCCAACCTTGTCCTAGTGCTGGACTTGAGTCTATTTTGACAGTTACCGCTGAATCATTCAAAATCAACTTATCTATAGCCCCTCGTAAACTAACATGCTTTGACTGATCAGATGGAAAAATTCCTGCGTATACCATAGGTTGCTGAGGCTTGAAACTTGTAAGAGAAGTAGTTTTGGTGTTTTTTAGGTGTATGGTGTCGCCGATGATGGATTCTTTGCTATTCCGCATATTACAAGAAATTAAACCCACTTGGCCAGCAGATCTGTAAAAATATATTTTTTTTTTGAAAATCAGTTTAAGGCCTACTTATTATTTATATAGGTAAGAAAATGAAAACAAAATATTTTTCAACCTTTTACTACCAAAATGTACTGGTGAATAAATCGTGTGAAACTGATGAGAAATAATAGATTTGGTTTACAATATTTATAATTTTTAATGTGTACGATGCAATGCATAATCGCAAAATAAATAAGAAATTATTACAATATTTATAATTTTTAATTTGTTGATGATGCAAGGATAATACAAACACCAACATGAGAAAAGATTAATAAATGAAATATAGATGAGAAATAATTATGCATTGGCGCGTACCATAAACAAAAAATCTCTGAGGGCTCAATGGTATATTTTTGTTTCGGCAAAAAAAAGTTTAATTTTGCTAACCAGTGTTTCTTATAGAGCAGGAACCAGGGTTTGTAAAACTAAAGTTGTAGATCTTCTTATTATCTTCAACTTTTACATACATAGGACTTGTAGTTTTTCCGGAAATTAAGATTAACCATTTTTTACCATTAAAAATAGGCTTGTGTAGTTCGCGAACGAACTAGTTCAATGAACTAGTTCATCTTGGTGAACTAGTGAACTTAGTTCACTAACTTAGTTCAAATTAGTTCGCGAATAGCGATGAAGATTTTCTTCAACAAACTTAAGGGGTAATAACACCTTGTAAACCATGAAATCGAGCGTCATATTCATCAGCGTATAAAACAAAGAAGAAATATTATTTTCTTTTGGTGTTTGTTTAGTTTAATTAAGTATATTAATAGGTAAAAGAATAGGCCAATGTTAAATTTTTTAATGATGTGAAATTTTTTAAATGGCGGTGTAGTTCAGGAGGGTAGTAAAATCATGTGCTCCCATCGGACGACCAACTAACTCCTACAGTTTTTAACCGATTGGGCTGAAATTTTGTGTGGAGCTTGAAAATACTATTCTCTAGTGAAGTACGTAGGATTTTTTTGAAATATTAATTTTTAAAGAAATGGCATTAGTTTGAAAAAAATTATTTCATTCCAAAAAACAAAATTCGTTGAAAAAAGACCATAAAATCAGCCCAATCGGTTAAAAACTGTAGGAGTTAGTTGGTCGCCCGATGGGAGCACAGCCATCCTGAACTACACCGCCATTTAAAAAAATTCACATCATTAAAAAATTTAACATTAGCCTATTCTGTTACCTATTATTATACTTAATTAAACTAAACAAACACCAAAAGAAAATAATATTTCTTCTTTGTTTTATACGCTAATGAAAATGACGCTCGATTTCATTATTTACAAGGTGATATTACCCCTTAACAGCAACCTAGAGCAGTCGTAATGTGACATTACAAAACAGCTTGCGCTCACTTTACATTATCATTTTTTTTAATATATTTTTTGTGTAAATGTAAGTCCCATCTGTATAGGGAATTTTCAAATTTGGTCCTTGTCTTTTTGTCTTATACGCCGACAGCGTCCTTTTAACCTGATAGACGTTTAAAGAATAGGGGTTCAGAAACCAAAGTACATATGAAATTGCATCCAATTCTTTGTGGAGCGAAATCAGTTCTTTTGCTCTACCTCAAGATTTAGATGTAAAAGGCACAAGGTCGCTTGTGCCAGTCTCAATGTTTCTTCAAACACCATTTACTCTTATTTTTGAGCAAGAACAAAAACAAGTAGCATATTGGTCCTTGCATTACTTTGATTTCGATTTTATGAGAGCAAAACGAACTTCTTCTAGAGTTTCGTCAGGAATCAGAAAGCTCGACAAGTAAATAATCTGTATCTGTTATTTTTACGTTGAATTTGTTTTATTATGTAGAATGCGTTAATTTTACATAAATTTGGATATAGTTTGAACAAACTAATTTTGTTTTTTAATTCTAACAAAAACGGACTGATTAAAATAAATTGAACTGAAATGAACTAGTTCAGAACTAGTTCAGTAGCGTGATTTGAACTAAAGTGATCGATCACTCAAATGAACTAAAGTGCCCAACTCTAATTAAAAACTCACCCCAATCCCGAACTCGGATCGCCTGTAATTTATTTTCTTTTCATTTTTATCATATAGAGAAGTGGGAACCCTGGAACTGTCAACAGTGATTTGTAAACAAGCTCTTCAAAAATAATTATTTTTCAATAAATTTAAAAATAATATTGAAACAAAAAATTAATTCATACGTTCGATTATATTTTTTTTTTTTTTTTTGACAGGAGGAAATCTTCAAAAGACACTTGGCAGTATTCGACACCAAGTAGTGTGGGACTCTTAACCACTAAAACCACCTCTTTATCAGGACCAATCTTGAGAGATCGACATCAGGTTTTTCTTTCTTAACTTTGTAAAATCACTTTGGGGGAAGTTTAAACTTTTAATACTTTCCCATGTTTTTTAGACCATAAGCTCATGAGGCTTGGTTCTTCTTAATCTCCGAACATGGTTTCTGGTATTCAAGACGGACACCATTTCAGAATTGGTATGACATTGCAGTCTCTGATTATGGGATACAGCGTATTTTTTAACAAATTCTGTAACCGTTTCTATTTGTAAGTCACGATGTAGATCGCTATTTCTTATGTACCAAGGTGCATTAACTATTCCACGAAGGACTTTGTTTTGGAATTTTTGGATGATTTCGGTATTTGTTTTCTTTGTACAGCCCCATAATTGGATACCATAGGTCCAAACAGGCTTTAGTACTTGATTATACAGCATTAT
This sequence comes from Episyrphus balteatus, assembly GCF_945859705.1. NCBI lineage: Eukaryota > Metazoa > Arthropoda > Insecta > Diptera > Syrphidae > Episyrphus > Episyrphus balteatus. The sequence goes on from NC_079135.1 coordinate 60,891,354, forward strand.
TTTTTTTTTGGGTTGATAAATCAGAGTTGTTACCAAGTAACCAGTACATTTTTCTATATTTCAAGTTTAGTTCTTCTCTTTTCTTTTTGATGTGCTCTTTCCACTTTAGCTTTGCATCCAAAGTCATTCCAAGGTATTTGGCCGATTATATTCTGCGCCTAAATATATGTTAGGGTGCTTCTTATATGGTCGAAAAAATCTTTTTTTCGATTTTTTAATGGGACACCCCTGCATTATGTTCTACCATATAAGCATAGTATATGGTATTTTTTTCCGATTTTAATATTAAAATTTAGGGGTTGCTACCATTCACTAAAGATTTAAGTACAAAAAAAAAGATCAATTTCAACAAAAATTTTTTTTGTTACAATACAAAGTACGCTTAAGACCCGATTTTTCAATCTTCTAATTAACAGTCAGTTAACTGTCTGTCGAATAAAGATATTAGGCTCATAAACAATCAGATAAAATCATTGAATTTTTCAACTAAGAAAGATTACTCAGTTAGCTATTCAGTAGAATAGAATAGAAAAAATGTCAAATTCAAAAATATTCAAAATTAAACTTTATTTTTATTCCGCTGTATTTTTATCAAAATTTCTTTCAAAACAGTTAAAGATTTAATATAAAGTGCTTAATTCTGATTACAAATTTTAAAATTTTCTGAGAAAAAAAAAACAAAATTTGGTGTATTTTTCAAAACTTTGAATTGTGGTAGCGACCCCTAGAACGTGTTTAAACTGGACCAAATTTTACCCAATTCATATTAAAGGCAGGAAGAACAAAATAGAAGGGTGTCCCATTAAAATACATAAAAAAAAACATCATATAAAGCAAAAAAAAGCACGACTCGATTCACAACAGCGCCAGACGAGTGTGAGCAACTTATAAAAATAACCAAAGCTGCGCATTAGCAATCACGATCTATTTTACGATTTACCTAACAGGTATGTTTCCTGTCGTTTTGTTGAAAAAGGTTTAGGGCCAGTTGTACAAACGTGGTTCAGCCTCGGATCAGGAATTTAACTCGCCGATTTAGGCGGATTAGCAGTTAATCAACTTTGGTTCAAGGATGGATTTAGCTATTTCAACCAATATGGACCTAGAACCAATGCTGAAAATCAATTTTACCACAGAATTGATATTCTTAATTACACTGGTCGGCAAAAAAACATAAAAAGTCGGGAGCAAGAACTCTGTTAGGTGATTATAATAAACTTGATTGTGCTGAATTCAAAACAGTTTACAGATTTTTTCCATCACGTCTAGTTTTTGAGCTCTGCTCATCACAATTTTAGCCATAAAGTTCCAAAAACTAATTTTAAATGAAATGTTTTTTGACATTTAATCTAAAAATATTATTTTTCCGTAATATTTTGCTATTTTTTCAACCGAATCAGGAGTCGAAAACTGAAATTTACTTCAAATCTGCTTCAAAAACCATAAGTTACCTTAACCACCAACATTTTGAGATATCATACCTTTCTATACCAAATATCTTTTAGAAAAAAATAATTTTGAAAATAAAAATAAACGTTTTTAAGACGATAAAATATGGCTTTTGAATATTGCATATGTAGTTTTGCGAAAAAAAATTTAACAGTGATGAAATTCAACGCCAAAAGTACCACAAAAACGCGTTTTTGACCTGTTAATATTTAAATATTTCGAAAACTTGACGTGTCAGTGAAATTTTGACTTCAGATTCGGAATCAGCACACAAAAGTCCTTTAGAAAAATATGGTTTGGTTCAAGCTACATTTTCGTTGCCGACCAGTGTTATTGACGCAGTGAGGGTCTGTGCCCATAACCTGTTGGATTTAATTTTCAAAATATACTTTTTATTAAGGAAAAACACTTTGATTTTTATAACCACCAGTTTGGCGCTTCTAGAAAGTTCTTTATTAAACAAACGATTAATTTGATTTGAAAGAACACAACAGTATGATATTTTTGAAAAGAGAAAAAGATACATTGAAAAGATACATTTAAAAGATACATAAAAAGAAAAGACAGGGATGTGTCATAAACTGCGCCAATAGGTATTTTATTAATACTAACGACAAAATAAAAAATATTTGTTTGCTAATTCGCTAATAATGAGTTTAAAAGATAAAATAAGAAGTGGCTCACAATATTAACTGTAAATTAAATTGCATCTAACAAATATTGGATGTTTTTCGTAGCCCAATAACATTGAGAATTGAACAAAAATTCGAAAACATTGCAACATTTTCGATGAGGTTGCATTGGGCCAACGGGACCGAAAATCTCAATTTTTCTTTAAAACGAGATCATTAAGAAGTCAAAACTCAAAAAAAGCTGTCCCGATGCACAATTGTATGCCCATGCTTAAACTGAGCAAACAAATATTTTTTTTTTCTACTTTGCATTAAAAAAAAGTTAAATTATTTATTTTATAGCCATTGTTCAACGGTTATAACGCTTTTTTAATAGTTATGTGTAAGAAGAATTATTGTAAAATATGACTGATTAAAAAAACTGATGGAATCCATGCATTTGAGGTAGCAATGTGAAAAACTTAAGATTTTACAGTTAAAATAATTTATTAAATTAATAGGCTTTTTTTGCACTTTGGTACCAATAACTTCCTAGTAACTCTAGATTTGATAAAAACTTTTACCATTCTGCAATCCCCTTTGGACGCGCATATTTTTAAAAAAGTTGGCCACCTACGTTCTTATGGATTTTTTTTATACTACAGGTGTTTGAAAATTTTCATAAAATATTTTTTTTTACATTCTGCATCGAAAAACTAATTTTAAAATTTTTTTAAAGAAAAGATGCAACAGTTGTAAAAACTTTTAACTTCTTATGTAGTGAGCCAATTATTGTAGAAAATTATAAAAATAAGAAATTTATAAAATTCATTCATTCGTGGTTGTGGTTAAAGAAAACGTAAGATGATGAAATTAAAAGTACACTGAACGAAAAAAAGCTAATATTTTCTAAACTGGTTGCGATAGAAACTTTTTCTATTCTATAGTCCCAACTGTTTTGGAGCTAGAGCTAATTTTCTTCACAAAACAGTGAAAAAACAGAGATTTTTTATACTTTGAGCGAGTGTCGTCACCATTTAGACTTATCCAATGGAGCTTAAATTTTGGGCTATCTAAAAATCTGCAAAGGCTGAACTTTTTATGGGGTTCCCCCGACCGAAAATCGATTTCATGCGGTCACTCTACTTACTTTCATTAGAAGTGATCCAGTAAAGAAGAAGTTTTTACGTTGCATACTGTTGGGCGGTCACGAGAATATTCGCCAAAAAGATTTGTTTGTATTGCCTACTTTTGGGCAACAAAACTAAAATAAACTCGTTTCTCATTGTGTATACTCTTGGGCGTTTAACACCAATATTAAACTGAAGAAAGAAAATAAATCCAAACGAATTAGAGAACAAATTTCCCCAGATCTTTCTCAGCCAAAAAGTAAAAAGGTTTACACCACAAGGATGGCTTCAGATGGAGAAGAAAACTCGATTAACTCTACAATGATAGAATCCATAACTTGGAGTGAATGTGTTAGAATTCCGCAAAATGCTCAAGGAAGAAATGGCAAATACCTTATCAAAAGTGGAAACACTTGAGGATCTGATATTTTCCGATCACATGCCATTGGTAATATCAGAAACGCTCAGAATCAGAATGTCGAGATGAAACTTTTACCAAAAGTAAGATGAAGTGAAAACTTAAAGAACTCTTACAAGCTCAAATTACATGAACTAGTTACAGCTTCGGAGAGAGATGATTGGACTACCGAAAAGTTAAATGATGCAATCAAGTGCACAGTAGGGATACAAAGACACACTGAAAGATGTGAATTTAAACAGAAATGGTTGAAGCATGTGAACGAGCAAGGAAAAAATCTTTTTCATGCCTCAAAAAATTACGCTACAATGATTCACCGATTATAAAGGAAATTTACCTTAGAAGCAATAAATTCTTAAAAAACACACAAGAATGGTGGAATTTAGCAAGAGAACTTAAATCTGTGAAATATGTGAAAGGAAATCTGATAACATGTGACAAATTCAAAGACTTTTTGATAATCTCCTCAACCCAACATTGTGTGCTGCACAAATATCTGAATTGGCACCCGCAAGAAGTAACCCTATTCTAGATGCAGACATCTCTAGTGCAGAAATTGTTTCGTTCCTTAACTGTGTTAAAAAAATAAAGCTCCAGGATATAACAGAGTTCCTTACGATTTTTTTAAGAACGCACCTGATTCGGCTATTAATGTTATAATAGTTTTGTTCAACCGGATGCTACTATCTGGGATTTTTCCCATCTACATATAAAAAAGGAGACCAAAACATCATTCATTGATTCGATTGCAAAGATTTTTGCAGGAGTAATTATAGCTTGGTTACAGAAGTGGGAAAAGGAATACTCAATCCTAAACGACTTCCAAGCTGGAATTAGGGAGGGCTACAGTATAGCAGATAACACTGTGTTACAAAAATCAGGTTTCAAAATATACGCGGGCGGAGACCTATCACGTTTTGTAGAGCTAATCGCACTGATTATGAAACGGTATTTAAAAAGTCCCTAACACCCCAAAAATCTGGAGTTAAGGGCAAAAAACGGTTTTTTGGACCTTCGCCCATTGAAAAAATTCTAGCTTCCTAGCTTATATTCCCCTTAGACGAGAATATTTTTAAGAAAGTTGGCCACCTAGGTTTCTATAGATTTATATTATACCACAGGTGTTTTTTTTTTTTTCATAAAATACTTTTTTTACATTTTGCATCGAAAGACAGATTTCAAATTTTTTTAAAGGAAAATGTGCAATAGCTATAAAAGTTTTAATGTGTTTATATACTCATCCAATTATTGTAGAGGATTATAAAAAAAAAAGAAATAAATAAAATTCATTCATTCGTGGTTGTAGTGAACGAAAACATAAGATAAAATTTAAAATACACTGAACGAAAAAAAGCCAATATTTTATGAATTGGTTGCGATAGAACTTTTTTCTATCTGATTTTGGAACAGTCATAAGTGTAGCTATCAGCCGTTTTGGGGTTGTCCATTCACTATCGGACACCTTGTATTATACTCGGACCTATTCTAAACAAAAATTACCAGGGAAATGGTTTCGGGAGAAGGTCCCCAATCGGAAAATTGATGAAAATTTCCATTTTTTTTGCTTTCCCCATATTCTTAACCATTGAAAAACGAAATTCAATCTAAAAAAAAATAATGAAATTTCAGGAAGTTTTCAGTTGGGAGTTTGTTTTTAGAATAGGCCTGATTATGACGATTACAACTCAACTTCAACTTTTTGAATCGTTGTACCTAAGAAACGGTGGGTCTTAGGAAAAAAAGTTTTATGACACTTTTTATATATAATAACCTGGTCTACAATTCTTGCATTGAAAATTTTTTGATAAGACTTACCGTTTTGCTGAAAATCGTGAAAAACCAGTTTTTGTGACCTTTGACCCTAAGTGACGATGAGGACTTTTTAGATTTAATTTATAATGGTGTTTCCAACAATCCTACCAATTTTCAGCTTGCTGGGAATTTATGTAACCTCACCCCTTTATTTTAGTCTAATTTGACCGGGCTAATAGAAACATATAGTTTTCTCTGTTCGATAAGGAATCAATTGAGGCAGTTTTCTTCATGAGTCAATTTTTTATTAAAATTCAGTCTGGACAAAAATAGTAATTAATGAGTTTAAAAATTTTTTTTTCATCTTTTTTAGCTTTGAAATAGATTATTTCAAAAACAATTGGTTGAAATATCGCACCCTCAGTGCAAAAGAGCGAGAACTCAAAAAAGTTCATTTCGAGAAAACGCTTCTGCAAAATACATACTGACTCTAAACTTTCCCCTATAACTTTTCATGGGACAGCAATTTCCATAATGTCAAAGCTCTATTACAAGAACCATTACGTTTATTTTGTAGTTTTAATAAATTTATTTTTTAAAATTGTTTAAATTAGGAAAGAGTTTGACTTTTAATATAGTAGGAATTGGATCAAAACAGTCATAATCTTTCGAATTTTTCGTTTACGTTAGAAACAAGCCCTTCAAAAGAAAGGTAATTTAAAAAGCAACATTTCCTCATCATTATCTCAAAAATGTCATTTTTTGACTTATCGCTCTTTTACACTGAGGGTGCGATATATTGATTTAAAAATTAGAATTAAATTGCGCTGCCTTGTTTTTTAATAATTTTTTTTATTTTAATATTTTTTTTTTTACAAAATTACCCCTCCTTCCTAAAGGGGGAGATAGACCCCCCTCCCATAGTAAAAAATGATTGTATTGAACTCCTCTTCAAAAAGCCGTTATCAAATCCTGGCGCCCAAGTTATCGTACTACGTGCCAAAATAACATTTTTGTTCGGTGCCCAAACGTTCCAATTTCTGTGCCAGGGTTGAAATCGTAAATTTTTTTTTTCTAAGCCAATTTTGAACTGATTTTCATAAAAAATACCTCGTTTCATTTGGAAATGAAAACTATTTAAGAATATATTTTTAAAACAGCATGTTGTTTTGAAAACATATACTTTAAATTGGTGTCGAAGTTGGGGAAATGATGAAAAAAATGGAATTTTTGAACTTTGACAGCTTATAAATTCTAGGTGGTTTATCCGAATCACATGTTTTATACATTTTTGAAAAGGTATAATTACTTTTTATCAGAAACTATAAAAAAATGGGTTAACATTTGACGAAGCTAGAATTTTTTCAATGGGTGAAGGTCCGAAAAACCGTTTTTTGCCCCTAACTCCAGATTTTGGGGGTGTTAGGACTTTTGAAATAATGTTTCGTAATCAGTGCGACTAGCTCTACAAAACGTGATAGGTCTCCGCTCGACCTTTTGTTTTTTTGGTTTTGACATTTTTTTGAGGATATCTCAGAAACCTGACGTGATAGGGCAAAATTGACTTCGAATCTGGATTCAGCGATCCAAAAACTATATGATTAACATATTCGCACATCCAGATCAGAGAAAAAATTTTTTGTTTTCGTGACATTTTTTGAGGTTATCTCAAAAACCTGATGTGATGGGACAAAACAGACTTTGGATTCGGTTTCAGTGACCCAAAAACTATATGAAAAACTTAGTCGCAACCCCAGGTCAGAACTTTTTTTTTTTTGTGTGGCTGTGTTATCAAAGATCTCTATGAAAACACTGAGTCAGCTGTTTGGGATGGGGAAAAGCTATCGGAATGGTTCAAGACTTCATTGGATGTTAAACAACGCTGCTTATTTAGTCCACTTTTCTTTGCATTATATATTAACGACATCCATAACTTCATCGGGGGTGGATTAAGCATAAACGGTATGCAGATAAGACTACTCATGTATGCCGACTATATTGTGTTGCTCGCTGAAAGCCCAGAAGTACTCCAGGCAATGATCGACAAAAATGCAGAATACACAACACGATGGAATCTATTCATCAATCTTGAAAAGTCGGAAGTAATCGTCTTTAGAAAGAGAGGTGGAAGACTAAGCTCTCACGAAAGCTGGAAGTTAAACGGGCAACCTATTGAACTTGTCAACAAGTATAAATACCTAGGCTTATGGCTAACTCCTGGATTATGCTTGACAGAACATTTTAAGGAAAGGTCAAAGCTGGCACGACAGAGTCTAAATTTTACATAGAGCAATTTCATTGCGAATAAAGATGTCAGACTCTCCTCAAAAAAAAATGTTTTAACGCTGTATCTAGAGCTATACTAGGATATGGAGCTGAAGTATGGGGATTTTTGAAACATGTCGAAGTAGAAAAAGTTCAAAGATATTTCTTTAAAAAAGTAAAGTTTGGTCTACCAAACTTTACACCAAATTACATGCTTACCTTAGAGTGCCAAATGAAGCCAATATTCGAACACACGATTCGCCGTCATATGAACTATCTGGGAAAAGTCCTAAATAGTTATGGAAACAATAAGCGCCCCAAGTTCCTGGCAAACATAATAATTGAAAAGCGGATATATTGGTTCCAGAGTTGGGAAACCAATTTTACACAGGCTAACTATATTGAAAAAATACAAGACTTTGTTTCCAACAGAAATCTCTTCAATAGTACTGTTGGCGAAATATCGGAAAAAATTGTTAGTGATGACAAGAACCAAGCACTACAAAGAGCACAACTCACACGATCTCATGGCTTATACCATCTACTTAATTTTGAGGCTGGTAAGGAGTATGTTTGTGATGATAAAAAGTTCCCTATGATCAGATTGATCTTCATAGCAAGAGCAGGCCTAATAAAGCTAAACGGTACGACAAGGATCACATGAGAAAATTCGAAATGTTCCCTCTGCAACATGCAGGAAGAAGAATCCCTTCTGCATTTTATTGGAATTTGCCCGTTCCTGAACAGTATCCGATGAAATTGCCTGGGAAGACCCACTCTGAACGAAAGCATGGTAGTTAACTTACTAAACGGAGAAATGAATTGGATTCCATTAGTAAATTATCTTAAATCTGCGACAAGATACAGAAATGAATTAGTAACTGAATTTAATTATTAAAACAAAAAAAAAATATGTACTGTTCGACGAGTTAAGTTATTAGGCTCATAAACATTCAGATAACAACATAATCCAGTCAAATAAGGGTTTCACCTCGGAATGAATGCTAATAGAAATTTTTTTTGCTCAATATCTTCGTTTTGGAATTCTATAACATACTTCAAAAGTCTAGAAAAATCTAATGTCCGCGAGTGGCGATTTTCAAGGTCAAAGCGCGAAAGGAAATTTTCAATATTAGCAATAATAGACAATGGTATTATATACACATATGATATATGTCTTCGAAATATTTTTTAATGCTGATGCCAAGAATCTAAAATCAAGACAATCTGACGTCTCTGAAAAAAGTTATACCAGTTTTTCATCTGTCATATTATTATAACAGTTGCAAACTTACTACCGAAAAACCCTTAAAAGTTATGGTAGAGAAACCAAATTTTGCATGAAGGTTTTCATATCCATTATTATTAGGAATAAAAAAAATGCAATGAAAAAAACATTCATATCTATGAAAAATTGGTATTTTTTGAAAAAAAGGGGAAATTTTGGGATATGCACTGAAAAACATCCTGGTACAATCTTGGAATTAGTGCTAATAGGGTATTTTTTTTTGTTTCTATCTTTGTTTGGATATTCTATATCTTATGTCAAAAATCTAAAAAAAATCTCATGTCCGCATCTCATGTTGGCATCAGCATTAAAAAATACCTCGAAGACATATATCATATGTGTATACAGGGTGTCCCAAAAGTTAACGTCGAAACAAAAACGGTAGATAGGGTAGGTGGTGACAGTTATCAGAAAAATAATAAAAAAAATCGTAGCCATATATCTTGTTAGTTATGCATTAGGTAGGTGGTGACAGTTATCAGAAAAATAATTAAAAAAATCGCAGCCATATATTTTGTGAGTTATGGGCATTTGAAAAAAATCGAAAAAAATGGTCACCCTGTGACGGTTTTTCATGTGCCGTGAGTACAAATCTTAATTTTTCTCAGTTTTTTCTTTTGTTACGGAACCTTGAATAACCCTGCCACCAAATGCATTCAAAAATTTTAAATCATCTGCATCAGTTTTAAAGCAAATATTACTTTTTTGCCCAACTAAGTACTAAAAATTTTTACATGGCTCTAATTCAATGAACCGTAGTGTAAAAAAAATGCACTATGATGTTTCGGCAAGTTACCTTAAAAGTTGGTGTTTTCAATTCTCTTTTCAAAATGGTGTTAACATTGTTGAGAATATTTCATAAATAACCGAGATAAAATTTATGTTCGTAAGAAATCCGACTTTTTTATTAGGTAATTTTTCCATATTATTTAAGTTTTTATATTCTGAAAGGGTACAAAACTTGCCGAAACATTGTTGTGCATTTTTTTTACACTACGGTTCATTGAATTAGAGTCATGTAAAATTTTTTAGTACTTAGTTGGGCAAAAAAAAAATATTTGCTTTAAAACTGATGCAGATGAGTTAAAATGTTTGAATGCATTTGGTAGCAGGGTTATTCAAGGTTCCGTAACAAAAGAAAAAAACTGAGAAAAATTAAGATTTGTAGTCACGGTACATGAAAAACCGTCACAGGGTGACCATTTTTTCGACTTTTTTTCAAATGCCCATAACTCACAAAATATATGGCTGCGATTTTTTTATTATTTTTCTGATAACTGTCACCACCTACCATATCTACCGTTTTCGTTTCGACGTTAACTTTTGGGACACCCTGTATAATACCATTGTCTATAATTGCTGATTTTGAAAATCTCCTTTCGCGCTTTGACCTTGAAAATCGCGACTCGCGGACATTAGATTTTTCGTGACTTTTGAGGTATGTTATAGAATGCCAAAACGAAGATATTGAGCAAAAAAAATTTCTATTAGCATTCATTCCGAGATTTACCCCTTTTTTCACCTTATTTTACTGTATTAACATTGAATTTTTCAATCAAGAAAAATTATTCTACAGAATAACAAAAAAAAATGTCAAATTCAAAAATATTCAAAATTAAACGTCATTTTATTTTATAAATGTTTTTGTTTTCTTGTGTTCCGCTGTATTTTTTTTTTTTTTTTCAAAATTTCTTTCAAAGCAGCTTTAACAATTGACACAATATTTTTGTTGAGATTATTCCTTAGAATAAATTTTATTCGTCTCTGAAAGAAGCATATAGTTTTATTCCTCTATTAAATGTTTTATTCTAGGAATAAGTTATATCTGACTGTTGAAAAATTGATTTTCTCTCTATCTGGGGAATAAGCACAAACTGACTGTTTAACTGACTATTGAAAAATTGGCCCTTAGTACATAGTTTAAGAAACTAAAATTACGCTTTTATCACGCACGAAAAACTATACAATAATTTAATTGACTTATTGGACTACTAGTGGGGCGCCTGAGCAACAAAATCGTGCACTTTGTGATAAAATCATGGAAATTACATCGTTGGCAGTACTCAATAAGAGTATTACTTCCGGAAGGGTAGATACAAGAGTTTTTCTGTGTTGCACTCGCTTTGTTGCATGTCATTGTATAAGTAATAAAACATTTTTTTGCTAGCATAGAAGAACATCTCTTCAGAACTATGGGAGGGATACTATCCGGGCAAGCGGATTTGTTTATGTCAAGATCTTTAAGAACTCTTGCCAATGCACGAGCACGAAAAAAGATAGGTCCCATAAAACTATTTACTCGCTCAAGTGACACTTTCTGGTAACGTTGAATTGACAGCAAACTGCTTGACAAGAAGGTTAACTTTTACGATAAGGACACCCGAACACGTTCCATGAAAAAAATTTGTCCCGCGAAAAATGCGATTTGATTTACTAATTTGTTTAAATCTCATTTGAGTATTTTTTTCGTTTTTCAAGAGATTTAAAAGAACTGTTTTTCAGGCCTTTGAAAACAGTAAAAGAGTTGGTATTAAATGTGCAATAGACCAAAGCTAATGGATTACAGTCCATCCATCCAATCCGTATTTATATAAATACACATACACAAATTTGCACACAAGGAAGCATAAGGAAGCAATTAAATTTTTTTGCTTCTGATACTAAGCTTATATTTATTCAATCCCTCGAGGTCTGTTTACTTTAAAAGTCTAAAACTAACCAATTATTATTACTTTTTTATCGAATTTTAAAATTTGGCTTTCAACGAAAAAAATTCAAAAATACAAATACAAGAAATACAGAAAAAGTGTTAATTTTCGAAAAGGTACATTTCTGTCGTTTCTTAACAAAAAAAAATAAAAATTGCATATTATCAAAGGATTTTACCTCTTCTTTATTTGATTAGGACAAAGTATGGACGTACCGGGTTCATACACAAAATGCCCCTGATTTAGTAAAAAAAAAAAAAAATGCTCAATTTTTTAACTTTTTTTTCATTGTTTTTAGGATAAAATTTTGGTCAAAACTACCTTTTGTAGTTAGGCTTGGTTTTCGAGTTAAATCAAAAAAACTGAAAGCCGACCAGGGTTGCCATTTTTTTCAGAAATCAACGTCACTATCGAGGAAACATAGCGACCAGTTAATTAATTCAATTCTTTTGTATATCAATTTTTAGATAATTTCATTGTGAATAAGTCTGTACTTGGAGATAACAATGGATTTAGTAGCACTTTTGGCTGAAGTATATTTTTATGCGAAGGAATCATATTCAGCAATAAAAAGTCTCGAACGAATTTGTTCATTTTTGCTCTGGAGCTCCGGTCTATTATATAGACTATCCTGAAAAACTTAAAAAAAAAAAACAGTTTGACAGATGTCAACGAGTCCGCACTAGTTTTTATACGTCCTTAGTTTTTTTTTTCCATTCACATCCACATAATTAAAAAAAATCCCATCCCATAGTCTATTTTATTGAGTTTATTATTCATTTTGACTTGAAAATAGTTTTTTTTTTTCAAATGCAGATATCGAAGGTACAATCACGAGATCTAAAAATTGTGAAGGTGATGTGTGGGAAACTATGCGAAGCATCCAAAAATCTCTTATCGAAAGAAATGGAAAACATCTTGACTAAAAAATTTGAGATATTAACTCCTAAGTTAATATTATATATTAAAAAAGGTCACGAAGATAGAAATAATTTAAAAAATTTGAGATTCGGATGGCCAACTTGGAAGTTGAGGTTATCAAATTGTCTGAAAAAACACTTCGCTTATGCATGATCTTGAGAACTTATCAGCCAAAAATCGTTCCATGGAGTTAGACTTACTAAAACATGATCGAAAAAGTTACTTGGCGGATGTTTTAATTTCTGGAATACCTTTTAAACAAAGCGAGAAACTCGATGAAATATTCAGTGGAGTCGGTAATATAATTGGGTGCTCCAATATTAAGTTAGTGCATATTTTTCGTGTGCACTCCAAACAAAAACAAAATGAATCAAACACAACAACACCAGTGATCATAGCTAAACTCGCCAATGTGTTTGAACGAAGGATGCTTATGAAATCATTATACATTAGGGTGGGTCAAAATACAATTTTTTGGATTTCCAAAAAGGCTCAGCGATCAAAAGGTGCTAAATGGTTCGGTTAGCTTATAAGTAAAATTTCACATCATTATTTTAAGCCTAAGTGCCTCCGGATTGTGGTTTCATTTTCGAAAAAGCAGATTTTTGCCTAAAAACCACACATGCTTTGCTTAATTTATTATTATCTCATTTCTTATACAAGCAAATTCAGGAGGATGTGCCAAAAAGTTTAAGCGTGTAGGTTGGGTCGGGACAAGAAAAAAATCGTATTGGAGGGGGTTAATATTCGCCCCCGTTTAGTCAGGAGGGGCAATTTTCTAAAAAAATGATTTAATTAGGAAAAAATATTATTAAAAATCAACGGTTATACCTACAACAACATGTTATACCTTTTTGTCAAGCCCAAAATCTCTTTTTTATTTTGCTTTCAAATAAAACTGTAATAAATTATAAAATAGTTTTTGAAAAATTAATTTTTAAAATCAAAATTTTGAAATTTTTTTTTTTTTTAATTTGCGAACTAATTTTTTTTTTCTAAATTTTCTGTGATTAAGTACTATTTAAGTTTTCAAAATTCAATGCTCTAATTTGTTTGTAAGCAAAAACAGAAAACCAGATGTAAAAATGTTTTGTCGATTTTGAGAAATTAAAAAACAAACCAAAACTACATTTTTCTAAGACTTGTCAATTAATTTATGAAACATTATATCTTTCTTTTATTATTTTTAAGGGGATACCACGCCTCCAAGGTAGAAAATCGTTAATTTGAATATATTTCCTTTGCATTAACTACAATTCTACCAAGTTTCAAGATTCTAGGGTATTCAGAAGTATACTTTTTAATAATAATTGATATTAAATCTACCAAAATGGGCGGTTACCACGCCCCCTGAATGTAAAATCTCAATTTTTCGATTTTTTTCTTGTATGTACTTCAAGATCCATGACCATAACAAATTTCTATGAAAACTAGAAGTTTGCCATATTTTTTATCATATGTTAGTTAGTGTGTTATTGAGTAAATCAGCTACTCTTTTTGCGATTTTTGAAGGCCTTTTTCTGAGAAACTACTAATCCTACGTAGCTGAAAGTTTTTGAGGAGCTTGATTTGGACTATGTTAACAAATAAAACGAGTTTGAAATGTTTGACATTATTGAAACAAAAGTTAGAATGGTTCGAAAAAGGCCTTAGTTTTTTCCTAAGGGCTTAGGACCAAAGTTCATAGAGAACTTGGCTGGGCAACCGGAGGCAGAAGATAAAGTCTGATTATAACCAAACTTTATATTATTGTTTTATTCACAGTTTGGCACATTTTCATCACTGTGCCCGTAAAAAAATCAGCAAAAAAAATTTCTCCATATATTTGTGACCCAGCCTATTATACATTTACATCAAATCAAATAATAAGTTAATCTTATCAAACCTTGGATTTACGGGTTCTTAACTAATGTCGTTTTCTATTGACTTTTGAGATTTTTGTGTAAACATTTCAGATTTTCCACTGCAAATGTTCAGACAAATGTCAAACAGAGGAGTGTGTGTGAAAGTGTGTGTGTTTCTATGGGTGAATCCTGTTAAAAATCCAGATTCAGATTCTTCAATCTCAGATTCATTTTTTTGTCATTTTTTTTGTATCTCAAGACGCAAATAGATCTTTAAATCTGAGATTTTTCCACTATTTCCCCTCTTCACCTCCCTTTCAGATGTCAGATTCACAAATTACATTCTGAGATTCGTCAATAGAAAACGACATAAGAATAATGTCGTTTTCTTTCACCCCAATGAGAGTACCCTTTTAGTACTTATTTTTGCACCTTTGAAGGATTTGTGTTCTTTGAAAAGTGTAAAAAAAAATTACTCCGGAGTAATTTTAGTACTACGGAGTACCCCGGATTTACTCCACATTTTTAGTCAGATTTACACCGATTTGCACACGCATTTGCACACACACTTATGAATTTGAAGTTTGGCATTTTAAAATTTTGTTTGAAAATTGAAAAATGCGAAAAGTTTTTCTTTCAAACTCTTTTTTATTAACAGAAAACAACCATTATGAATATATTTTCTACTGTATTATATTCCGTCAGATATATTTCTTCCATTTTTTCGTTAATTCTTCACTTTTTCCAAAATGAAATTGAAAACCGAATACAAAAAATTTTCCGCCAGTGTTCTTCATCAATAAAAAAAAATCCTGTGCCATATAACAAAAAAATCCCATTTTTTCTGCGTTGATGGGATATTTTATTTTACAATTATAAAATCAAACTAAGGACGTGTGTCAATTAGGATGAAAAAACCGATCAGAAGCATAATGAAAAATATACCAAAAGTAAAACTAAGTCCGCTTCTACACGAAGACGCAAAGCGCGAGACGCACATAAGAGCAAAGGAGAAATAAAGTTCGAAAAAAAGGGAAGGAAGATTTTCTACCGTGAGTCTCCGGTAAAAAAATTTGTGACTCTTTTTGACGTTTCTCTTTGATCTTGTTCTTATTTTTGCTGTTCTGCTTTATTTTACTTTGTCGTTTGCGGAATCTGCTTCGTCGGTTGTGTATTATTTCCGTGTATAGTAACGTTTTTAATTTATTCAAAAGTTTTCGTTGCACATAGACCCCGCACGGGAGTTGTTTTTTTTTTGAGCATATTTTGGTGTTTTTTTGGAATTAAAATACATAGTCTGCTTCTACACGAAGATGTAGCGACGCACAAGATGCACATAAGAGCAAAGGAGAAATCGATCTTTCTCTCTCTCTTGTTCTATGTGCATCTCGTGCGTCTACGTCTTCCTGTAGAAGTCGTTATACGAAAACAAGAACAAAATAAAAC
Organism: Episyrphus balteatus; assembly: GCF_945859705.1. Taxonomy (NCBI): domain Eukaryota; kingdom Metazoa; phylum Arthropoda; class Insecta; order Diptera; family Syrphidae; genus Episyrphus; species Episyrphus balteatus. The sequence continues at coordinate 60,907,186 of NC_079135.1, forward strand.
CAAAGAAAATAACTGTCAAATTTGCGTCTTCAAAAAAATAAAATAATACGAGTAGAAGCGCGTGACGCACCGAAACGAAAATCAAAAGGAAAATGGAAGATGATTTCTGCGCCTTCCGTCTTCGTGTATTATGCTTCATATGTTATTAATATTAAATTTTCTTTTCAATTCATAAAATGTTTTCCCTAGGCCTGTTATCACTATTTTTTTCAAGGAAATTATCCATTTTTGCCTTGTCACACACACAATTACATAAAAAAAATTACTCTCATTATGTTCTTTCACTTCAGAAAAAGGAGTAAAAATTTAGAGTACTCCTTAATAAGTGAAAGAAAACGACATAAGAAGTACAGGAATGGGTGTATATCACTTTTATAGTGTAGGATAGCGTGGAAAAAAAACTGTCAAAAATAAACCCAACGCTGTCATTCAAGCCATTCTCGTGTGTGATAGAATTAAAACCAAAGTGTAATTCAAATTCAAAAACCCTTTAAAAACATTCTTTAACACAATTGAAAATAAATCTTAGTTAATAAAAAACAAATAAAACAACAATGAATTGCTGTTATTCTATTTGTTATTTTTTTTTTCTCGCTAGCGCAAGTTTAATGAGTATATAAATTGTTTTTTACATAAAAAAAATTAAGCTTTTTTAAGTTTTCCATCCAGAAATATGTTTGAAAATTTCCACTTAAGTATGTACTTTTACACTTTTAAGCCAATGTAGTTAATGCTTAAATGACAATATTTTATTTTTTTTAATAAAAAAAAAATATAAATAACGTGTTTCATACAAAATATAAATTTTCACGTAGATAAAACGTTGCGCCTTGCGAACAACCATCTTACTGCACTCCGTCCCTGGTTCAATGCATATGTGTTTGTGATTTTGATATGATTTTTTTTATTTTAAAATTCAAAAACAACAAACAATGCACAAACTCAAAGGCTCTCTGAGTTGTTAATTTGGATCGATAGGAAGTCTTGTAAAAAAAGCAAATTGACATAAAAGAAAAAAGTTATTTCCATTAGAATGTTTCAAAAATATTTATTAACATGGGCCTTACTAATAAATCGATCGCTAAATACGCATTTAGAAAGATACCTACTCAAATTTTAATGACGTTCTTAAATGTGGTTTTACCAATAACAAAATTATTCACTTCTTTTACTAACTACCGCTCTATTACTAAATTTACTGCAATTTATTAAAACTCTTAAAATGTAGATAAAAAATAAAAAAAAATCCTTGCCAGAAGCGGGACTGGAACCCCGGACCTCTCAGATGATTTTTATGCAGGTAAAATATTTCTCCTTTAGTCTGGCGCCTTAGACCGCTCGGCCATCCTCACATAGTACTGATAGGATTCAAATTTGTCACATAGAAGGAATCCATTTTTTAAAAGCATTTTTGCACTGATTTTCCTTTAATGAACTGTAACACAGGAACAGAAACAGTTTTCTAAACGTTTTGACGTTAAACAGCTTATTTCGAAAACGAGTGTGAAAGCTTTTAATGCGGCATAGCTTTTTTCGATTCCACTCGGAATTAGTGATGACAGCTTGTCGTAGATCGGGACGGAGCTCACCGTGCGGAGATTTATTACGATGGAATAAGTGATAGGGCTGAAGTATTTAATTATGCTTACTCACTAAAAAAAAAAAAAACAAAAACTCGCAGCTGCTATCACTATCGGCGGCTTAGTCTATATCAAATGAATGGGAACTAAAGACAACAAAATGGTAAATTCTACAGAGGAGATTATGAAACTTACTGAGCGCAGAGAGGGTACTGTTACGATACTCATGTCTCATCAGCACAAAATGAACAACGGAAGGATGAATTCGAAGTTGAAGCAGTTGATTAATCTCGAACTTATATTATTTATATTATCTTTTCATTTAGTTTTTATATATTTTTCTAATTTTTTGCTTGAATTGAAATTTTTATTAATTCTTCATTTATTTTGTATATTTTTTTCTAATTTTTTGCATGAATTTAATTTTCGGAGTTTTTTTTATCTCCTTTTTTCTTTTTCTTTTATAGTCATATTTTTCGTATTGATTCTTTTTTTCTTTTTTTTCTTTTTTTGTCTTCTTCCTATTCCTATTCTTATTGTATTTTTGCTTTTAAGTTCTATCTTCTCAGATCTAGAGATTTCCAATATTATGATTTTATGTGTTTTTTGATTCTTTGATTTATAACTTAAAATTTTATAATGAGTTCTCCTCATAGAATAACGAATGAATGAATATAATTCTTGCAGAGCGATGTCAGTTTCTTGGTTTTAAAGTCTGTCATGTAAATGCGCAGATTATTACTGCACACATAGATGAAATCAAAGACTTATTTGCTTCAGGTCCAGTTGATGCTGTGTGCATCTCAGAAACCTAGCTGAAGCCCGAGATTTCAAACGCTCTGTTTGAAATTCTTGAATATACACTCTATCGGAATGATAGAATATTGAAGAGGGGTGGTGCTGTAGTTGTATACTGCGAGAGTTTTTATTCTTCTCGTATTGTTACTACATCCCAAGAATCAGTACTGAATTTTTGTTCCTTGATATTTTGTTAGTGTCTGTAAGTGTCTTTTAGCATGCGTTTACAATCCTCATAAAAATATCCATTTGAATGTTTTTTTTTTCAAAATTGATTGAATACAGTGCTGATTTTGTTGACATAATTGTATGTGGTGATTTAAGTAAAGATGTACAGTAGGTGGCCACATGATTATGACCGATGAAAATTTTCAAAAATTTGTCACTAATTCTTTAGCTAGAACGCTAAAAACTAATTTTATTTTATTTTTTCTGTACATTACAGTATTATTACGGTTGTATAAAACATTATGCCACTACGATTTTTTTTTAAAGAGGCAAAGTCAAGAAAATTGATGACGATAGAGGAGACCACCATTTTTTCAATATTTCGTGTGTCCTTTTGTTGCAAAAATGCCTTTATTCTTTCGGGAACTCTGTTTTTACCTGAATGAGTTGTTGTTCCGTGCTTGTAAAGATTCAGCCACTCACTCCCACTAAGCTTTTCCACCAGTTGGTATAAGGTTTTCTGCAGCATTTCACTAAGAATCCCCAAAGAGCGTTATTTGTGGAATTCATCCCCGGAAAATTACCAAGCCTGTTTATTCTTTAATTTTTCTTACTTAGGAAGGACGTGACACTCTTATCGTTACAGTAGAAAGCCGTAATAATAACTACTGTACAGAAAAAATAAAATTAAATTAGTTTTAAGCGTAACAAATTTGCGAAAATTTTCATCGGTCATAATCATGTGGCCACCTACTGTACTTATAAATAATGTTGCTTCGTCTAGCTTTTATGATGACTGTGCAATGTGTGAACTCCAAGTTGTAAACAAAACTAGTCCAACCCATTTAAAATTTTACTTATTAATCAGTAAAATTTGCTCGGAATTCCTTCTTACCATGACCTGATTTTCATTACCTATGATATATGTTTTAATGAAGCTCCCATTTCTGGACAATTTAGTTATAGAGATAAGAATAAAAAACGAAAAGGTTGAACTGTTTGAATCTCTTGTTGGTAGGTTATTTGAAAGTCATGGTCCGAAAAAAACCATTATTTCTATTGACGCTCGTATTCCATAGTTCAACGATACTATAAAAATATTAATAAAGGAAAGGGATAGATGTTATTCTCGCTGAAAAAGGTATACTTTCAAAATAGCTAGAAATTATGTTGTTTATCAAAATCAGCATATTTTTCTTCAAAACTAAGTTTTAATCTTCCTAGTAAATCATTGTGGAAAAATATCAAAAAGTTTGGTAAGTCGGTGAAACCAGAAAAGTGTGTAACTCCATTTTAGCAAATTTTATAGGAGAGCATTAAAACCTCATCGTTTTGAAGACATTTGTATGAGTTTCAATTTTCTAATTTGCTAATAAATAAAAACTATGAACTTTAAGGGGATTCCCAGTTTAAGGAACGGTAGATATCAGGTTTGGCTAACAGATGCCATTCAAATCTAATTTTCAGACAGTTTGGAGTTACACACTTCGTTTCACTGACGATATGTTATTAATATTAATTTGTTTTTTTTTTTTCAATTCATAAATTTTTCTCCCTAGGTCTGTTACTATTATTTTTTTCAAGGAAATTATCCATTTTTGCCTTGTCACACACACAATTACAAAAAAAAAAATTATTCTCATTATGTTCTATTACTCCAGAAAAAGGAGTAAAAATTTAGAGTACTCCTTAATAGAGTGAAAGAAATGGACACAAGATTAGCATTAATACTTTAGGGAGTAACCATTTTAATGACTGGAATGCATCTTCGTGGCATAGAGTCCATTTAATTTTGACACCTCTCAACTGTTATTAAAATCCACGAATCTCGCACTACCTCCCACAATTCTTTCGAATTGTTCATTGGTTTCACCTCATGGACCTCATTCTTTACACAAGTTTTCAAAGAGGTAAGGGTCGGGGGATTGTGCGGGCAACTCCATAGCGCATACCTTTTTCTCTTGAAACCATAATTTTGCCCCTTTCTAAGTATGCTTTGGGCCATTATCTTTTCGGTATACCCAAATCAAAGGCATTTCCTCTTTAGCATAGGGTAACATAACCTCCTCGAGAATTTTTACGTACTCCATTATACCCTTGATGGGCCTTGATGGGATAAATAAAATAGGCCCACCCCCGTTGTATGAAAAGTATCACTTTCGCACCGCCATGCTTCACCGTTTTCACGGTGTATCGTGGATCGTTTGATTCATTTTTTAGTCTTTTCACATACTCATCTTGGGATCCAATGGTCGTCGAGGTGTCAAAATTAAATGGACTCTATGCCACGAAGATGTATATGCATGATTATAACGCAGATAATATTAGCCTTTTTGTTTTATTTGGGGAGCACTGCTATTTTTATGAACATACTTTATAAGAATTGAGTTTGACAAAAACTACATGTCTATCTTGTGCCTTTTGGATTTTTCCAAAGCATTCGATGGTGTAAATCATACAATTCTTTTAAATAAGCTGGCTATTTCTTTTGGTTTCAGTCATTTATCGATCAAGTTGATAAGGAGCTATTTATCGGACCGGAATCAAATTGTTTGCAAAGGGAATGAGAGTTCAGATCCATTTTATTAATCAAAGCAGGTGTACTGCAGGGATCCACTTTGGGACCTCTATTATTCTCTCTACTAATAAACGATTTGCCAGAAGTCTTTAAAGATATATCTATGCATATATTTGCAGATGAAGCGCAGATATATTTGTCTAGTCCCATTGGACTCTTTGAAGACTGTATCTTTGGAATTAATGAAGACTTGAAGCAAAGATCATATAACTAGTAAAGATGTCGCACGTAGAACAAACTTCTGTGCTTGAAATTTTCTACCATCAGATTTTACCCATAGGTCCAAAACATGTATCCAAGAATTAAATTGTTGAGAAACATTTTAAAATTTTTCGATGACTGCGTAGAAAAGAGAGGGTTGATTTTTATAGATGAATTTATTTAATGGGAGGAAGCGAGATAGTAGTTAAATGTTGATACGAATAAGGAAAAGAAAAAAAAATACATTTGTCTGCGAGAATGTACCTATGAAATAATTTTATTTTTGTTAAATTATTCAGGAAACTGATATTAACACATGATTCAAAATAATAATTTAAATAAGAATAATTTTAGATATATATATGACAAGAGTGTATGAGTAAAATTGTGTGAAAATGAATTTAATCCCTCAAATTGTCAATAGGTCCAAATCATTATAATGCAGAAATCCTTCGCAACATTAAAAAAGTTCTTATCATGAGTGGGAAAGAGAGAGTTATTTTTAATAGATTTCTTAAATGCGAAGGACCGAGATGTAAGTTGAATAGGAACAAATGAAAACAAAAAGGATTGTTTTGCCATGCGGGTGTTGTGTTAGACATTAATCTATTATGTCTCACACTAACCATAACCCTCCACAATAATTTAATTCATTCATTCAAGGGCACCAAGAGTAATTCGCTTTGTAAACAAAACAAACGAATTACTCAAATTAATTTGGGCCAATAATAATTGTAAACACCTGACTAATGATTCAACTTCAATAATAAGTTGAAGCGACGGCAGGTCGACGATCCGGTGACAAAACATACTGGATCGTCACAATTAAGCGAAAGAAAACTGCTGATGGGTCATATTGGTTATTGAGTGTTGATGGCTCAAATTGCGGATGACGCAAAGTAAGGTAAAAGAAATTAAGTAGGTATAATTTAAAAATAGGTTAATAAACAATAAGCAAAGAATTGCCCAAAATTGCAATGTATGCAATATTAATTTTGTAATTGGATAATTCTTTGTATTTCAATTTAATTAGTAATAAAATAAAGTATTACCCAAGATTGCGATGTAAGCAATCTTAGTTTTGTAATTGGGTAATACTTTATATCGTAAACTTTAGTCTTATAAGTATTAGTGTGTAATGTTAAAATTAAATAGTATAAATAATGTAGAATTAGTTAAGAAATTGAGCAGTCAGTCTTGTACACTAGGAGAGGACCCTCTGGCCGATTCACAATCCTTTTTAGGGGCAGGTATTTTTGGGTGATTTTTAATGTTTAGCAATTTTTCGGAGCTTTCAAAAATTCTGAAATCGTGTGGCTAAAATCTAAAAAGGTTTTTAGTTTTTCAAAAATTCATATTTTGAAACGCAGAGGCCCTTAATTTTTTTTTTTATTATCTTTCAAATGGCATTTTCAAATTGTCAAAAAAATGTCCCCTACCTACAACTATGTCAAAGGTCTACTTCATGTTTTAGTTTAAGAAAATCGTTTATAACTTAGTTTTGAAATTTTCTAGAATTTTTCAATACCTTCGTTAGCCTTCCAATAAATGTATCTACCAATTTAAAAAAAAATCAGTTTTCTACAACGTTGCTTTTAGAAAATAGTCACTTTATTGCAATTTCGTTTTACCCCTATTTACCCTATTTAATGATTGAATTTTTTAGAATCCTTTTGTGGTATTCACCTTTACATTATTACCTTTCAAATAAGTTATAGAAGATTTTTGTATCTCCAATAGTATACATATTTTTAATAATTGCAAAATAACATAAATGCAAAGATAATCGCCTAAGATCATGAACAAATATTTAATGCAACATTTTTAATTTTTTTTGTGTGCAAAATATTTTCAGTTGCAATAAAAATTTAATTTTCAATCCAAATAGGTATTCTTCAGTTGCAATAACATTTTTTTATGCAAAATATTTTTGGTTGCAATCATTTTTTTTTAAATTTCAAATGCATTTTTAAATAGAATTTTTTACAGCCCTGATCCACACTAAATAAATCTTTCAATATCAATAGATACCTACATAACCTACCTCACTAAAGAAAATAACATCAAACCAAGAATGATCATTTTTATCACTTCCTACTAGGGCTGTAAAAGTAACGACAAAATGAGTACCCGCATGTATACGTTACTTTTGATACTAGTACCCGCATCAATAATATCGTTACTCGTTACTTTCGTATGTTTCGCATTTTTCGCATATTTCGCATGTTTCGTGTGTTTCGCATGTTTCGTTACTTTCGTTACTTTCGCATGCTTCGTGTGTTTCGTACATTTCGTATATTTCATGTATTTGATACGTTTGGTATGTTTGGTATTTTAAGTATGTTTCGTACATTGGTATAAGGGTGTAAAAATTTTTTTTTTGAAAAAAACCAAAAACAATTTCTATAATCTAAGCTACATTTTAAGGTCATAAACATTAAAATTAGTTGCGGCATTCTCATGGAATAAGAGTTTAAAGGTAGCTATATTAAATTTTTTTCTTTTTTTTTTAATCAAACGTGGAAAATTTTTTTGATTTTTTTCCAAATTTTTAGACAAAACTTGGGTAATTTTTTGTTTATATTCTTTCAGTAATCTTATCATAATTCTTTAGAGACCTTTATTTCAAAAGTGCAACGCGCAGATCTCGAAATATTAACACTTCAATACAACCATGTCGAACAATTTTTCATTTATTTTTTCTATTGAGAGTGATTTTCAAACCTCGTTTTCTCTGCTTTTTTTTTGTGTTGAAAATTTTGCACCGAAAATAAACTAATTTTTTGAAAAACCAAAAAACTTTTGTACATTCTTAAGCTAAATATAAACTATTAACACAAAGGCCATAACAGATTGGTTGCGTCGTGGATATACATATTTTGGCCAAATAGAGAAAATACAAAAACGTCTCTTTTGATATTTCTGTATAAATTATCGATAACACAATGATTATTGAACCTTGGCACTACTGTTTTAATCGACACAAAAGTAAACTCCAGATAATTATCTGCAGTAAGCATTCTGTTTCTGACTATGGTTACGATACCGACACGAGATGCGAGATGCGACAAATTGAGTGCATCACTTCATTTCGTATCTCTTACATCGGATTTAGTATTGAAACTGGAATCGCGTCGTTACTCGTATGTTTCGTATCTTGTACGTTTCGTATGTTTCGTTACTTCAGTATCCAGTAACGAAACATACGAGTAACGATACTGTTTAGAAAGTAACGTTTCGTTACTCGTTACTGAAGTGAATACCCGCATTTTAGTAACGAATACATACGATTTGCTACAGCTCTACTTCCTACCTACCTACCTACCTACCTACCACTTGTTTGAATTTCTTTTTCCAACCAAAATACAATGAACTACATTTTTCAAGGACGATTGCTGTCGCAAAGGAAAAAAATCCTACCTACATATTACGTGTGTACTTACACCTAAAAGCAATGCGCCTGTGCCTTTGCGATTATTCAAAAAGGAAACAAAAATATAGAAATAGAAAACCACCCTCCACTTAAAAAAATATCTAAATATCTAACTACCATCGAAAAAAAATTAAAACCAAAAAAAAACTTATCAACCTTCTTCTGCTTACACGTATACCTACCTATACCTACCCACCTCAAGCACACCAGTCACTTGCAAAAGTTGTTTTTGCTTCTTTTTTTCATCAATCTTTAAAACTAGCCATCTCGTCTTCGCCCTGCTTGTGCGAAGCAATCCAGTTGTGAAAAAAAATATATACCCGCATGGCAAAACAATCCTTTTTGTTTTCATTTGTTCCTATTCAACTTATGTCGTTTTCTATTGACTTTTGAGATTTTTGTGTAAAATTCTCAGATTTTCCACTGCAAATAGAATATGAAATCTAGTTTTGTTATTGTGTGCGAAATCTGTGCGTATAAAAAAAATAAAACAACAACAAATGTTCAGACAAATGTCAAACAGAGGAGTGTGTGTGAAAGTGCGTGTGTTTGTATGCGTGAATCTTGATAAAAATCCAGAATCAGATTCTTGAATCTCAGATTCATTTTTTTGTCATTTTTTTGAATCTCAGGACGCAAATAGATCATGAAATCTGAGATTTGTCCACTATTTCCCCTCTTCACCCCCCCCTTTCAGCTGTCAAATTCACAAATCTCATTCTGAGATTCGTCAATAGAAAACGACATTACATCTCGGTCCTTCGCATTTAAGAAATCTATTAAAAATAACTCTCTCTTTCCCACTCATGATAAGAACTTTTTTTAATGTTGCGAAGGATTTCTGCATTATAATGATTTGGACCTATTGACAATTTGAGGGTTGAAATTCATTTTCACACAATTTTGCTCATACACTCTTGTCATATATACATATATCTAATATTATTCTTATTTAAATTATTATTTTGAATCATGTGTTAATATCAGTTTCCTGAATAATTTAACAAAAATAAAATTATTTCATAGGTACATTCTCGCAGACAAATGTATTTTTTTTTTTTTTCTTTTCCTTATTCGTATCAACATTTAACTACTATCTCGCTTCCTCCCATTAAATAAATTCATCTATAAAAATCAACCCTCTCTTTTCTACGCAGTCATCGAAAAATTTTAAAATGTTTCTCAACAATTTAATTCTTGGATACATGTTTTGGACCTATGGGTAAAATCTGATGGTAGAAAATTTCAAGCACAGAAGTTTGTTCTACGTGCGACATCTTTACTAGTTATATGATCTTTGCTTGAAGGCAATTTCAGATTAGGCATCAAACAATAAACTGAATCTTAATCCTGATAAAACGAAAAGTATTGTTTTTTCAAAACATAAAATTGATATTTCGTTCCTACCTCCTATTTCATTATCTTCTAAAATAATACCATACGTGGAAACTGCAAAGATCCTAGGAATCTATCTCAACTCCCAACTTTCCGCTACAGATAATGGTAATTTTATTGTTAAATCAATTAATGGTGGTATTAGACAGCCTAATGCTTCTTCTTAGTTTACACCCCAAGCCACTAGGATGCGACTTACTTAAACTCTATTGGTCCCTATCATTAGTTATAGTGCTGCGGTATACAGTAGTTGTCTTGATGATATTTCAATTAGTAAATTGCAAGTAGCTTTTAATACTATTGTGCTATATGTGTTTGGGTTGTGCCGTTTTGACCATGTTTATATGTTTAGTAAACGAATATTGGGATTATCTCTTCAAGAGTTTCTAAACAGTAGAAGCTGTATATTACTATTTAATGTGATTAAAAAGAAAGAACGAGCATATCTGTTTGAAAAAATAAATTTTGCTGCATCTAGTGGAACAAACAATATTATTTTATCATATTTCAATTATTTGCAAAGCGAGAGGTTATTTTTCTTTCATTCAAAAAAACTATGAAATTCATTACCTATATCAATTCAACAGTGTAAAAAAAATCAAATTTTCAAAAAATCTATAATTATGTTCTAATGAACAAAAATAAAAGTTTGTTTTCTTAGAAATTTCTAGATCATTTCTCTTCTTTAGTACCTACGTCTCTTCCCTTTTTTTCTCTTCTTCTTCTTTCTTTATTTCTCTTACTCTCTATGCATTTAACTTTCTTTTTAAATTAAATTTATTTTATTATGTTTTATTGAATTTGTTAATATCCGAAATGCACTCTTGACCTCTTAAAATTAAATTTATAGTATTAAGTAGTAAGTACTAGTAATAAGAACCCAATTCTTTTTGTACTACCTATAGTTGTGAATAAATAAAACTATACTAAACTAAAAATTATCGAGTTTTTTTCAATTACATCGCAAAACGTACTCACATATTTGTTACGGGCGTTTCAATGGGCCGAAGTATGGAAATCGATTTAACAGGATATGACTTCCCCGATGTAAGCGATTGAATCTCCTCGCCAGTTTTAAGGGATCCATTATGTACGTAAATAAGATTTAATGCTCCACGATATTTGTCAAACCAACTATCAAATACAAGTGCTCTAAATTGGCTTTCTCGGTTCACGTTTGGTGGAGGTATATTTTCAATTACGTTTTCGAGAAGTTCAGGGATTCCCTTCCCTAGTTTAGCTGATATCTTTGAATTAATGTTAGCTTTTTTTAAATACTGATAAATATGTCAATAATTACTTTTAAGATTCGATGCGGTTTGATTCCAAACAATGAATATAGATCCTTAATGACACGTTCTGGGTTCGCATGTTTAAGATCAATTTTATTTAATACGGGAACTACGGCTAGATTTCTTGAATTTGCCAGCTGATAGTTGGCAACCGTTTGAGCTTGAACTCCATGGCAGGCGTCTACTAATAGAATAACACCATCACATGCTGCGAGCGACCTTGAAACCTGGTATTACAAAATTAATGTCGATTTTCTTTTTTATTTTCTTTAATTTACTTCACTGGAAAAGTCTACGTGTCCAGGCGTATCAATCAAATTCAGCAGATAGGTTTCATTTTTATATTCGTGTACAATTGATACCGTCTGAGCCTTCACAGTAATCCCTCGTTCTCTTTCGACTTGCAAACTATCTAAAACTTGCCGATTTCCAGAATTTTTCGATATTGCACCAGTAAGTTCTAGCAATCGATCGGCTAGAGTGCTTTTTCCGTGATCTACATGTGCAATTATGCTAAAATTACGTATTCTTTCTATTGGAATACTAGAGTAATTTTCAGGATGTAATTCTAAATGAGCGGCTGTTGTAAATTTTCCGGTAAGTAGTTCTATTCTTAAAGTTTACATCAAGTATGAAAATTTAATATAAAAATTTCATGTGCATACTCTTACTTTGATTGATACCTCAATAAATTGAAGAGTGACCGAAAGTTTAAAAACATTTTAATTAAAACAAATTTGATTTTCCTTATACCCCGTTTGTATGGCGATTTAAATCCGAATTGAATCAGGATTTGGGTTTATATATACCTGAATCGAATTGAATCCGGATTTGTCGATCCGATCCGACTCGGGTAGCTGAATCGAATCGAAAATATGCATACCCTTCAAGCAAGAAAACTGAGTTCAACAAAGAAACTCCGACCTCAGACCGCGAAAATCGGGCTTGCGCTCACACACTTGCAACTTTTTGTGTATGAACACAAAGTCGAACGAGAATCGAGGTGAAAAATGAGAAAAGGAAAAGAAAGACAAGGCCAACAAGAGCCAAAGCGTCATTTTGTTATTTTTTGTTGAAGTGTTTGGTCGCGTGTGTCTCGTGTCTCGTGTCGTTGTTTGTATAATGTTAGTTTATTAATTATAAACAATTTTATTATATTATAAACAATATGGAAAACAAAAAAGGTATGTTTTATATATCGCTCAAAGTGTTTGGGTTAAAATGTTGTTTCTTCTTGTGTTGTAGATGTAATCTCTAATGATGAAGAAAAATCTAGAAGGTGAAACATGCGATTGGGTATCTAAAAAAACACCAACAACAGCAGCAGCATCAAATGAAATAAAATGAAAAAAAAATGTATTGTATTTATTGTGAAAATTTCGTTTGCCAAAATAAAATAAAAAATAAAGCAGTTTCAGTGAAAAAAAAAAATAAATCTTGTTCTTTTTTGGTCGCAAATGCGAAATGTCATCCCTTTCTTATTCCTCTTTCTGGTAGGTTTTCGCTGCTCCGGCTCAGGTCCGCCTTCGGCTCCGTTTTCTCGGAATGGAGATTTTCACCACACCAATACATATGCAATCGACTTCGCGGTGATTATAATTTCCATACTAATTTGAGCCGCCTTCGGACCAGTTTCTGATCCGAAGTCGGACTCAGCTCCGCCTCAGGCGGAGCGGATTCGGACCGAGGTCGGACCTGTTTGCTTGAAGGGTACCGAATGAATTGAATACTCGAGATATAATTTATGGTGGAACCCTTCAAGCAAACAGGTCCGACCTCGGTCCGAATCCGCTCCGCCTGGGGCGGAGCTGAGTCCGACTTCGGATCAGAAACTGCCCTTCAAGCAAGAAAACGGAGTCCAGAAAAGACAGTCCGACCTCCGACCGCGAAAAGCGGGGTTGCACTCACACACTTGCAACTTTTTGTGTATGAACACAAAGTCGAACGGGAATCGTGGTGGAAAGTGAGAAATGGAAAAAAAAGTGAAACAGACATAGCCAACAAGAGCAAAAGCGTCATTTTGTTATGTTTCGTTGAAGTGTATAGTCGCGTCGCGTCGTGTCTCGTGTCGTTGTTATTATAATATTAGTATAATTATAATTAATTAAATGTTGTTTTGATTTAAAACAACACCTGGACATCAAATTTTCCACCTCCATGATTTGGACCCATACACAAATAGTTCCAATTTAATTGCTTCTCTTCTAGCCATGTGTCGTGTTCTGTGTTCATCCGAGTTTGAGATTTGGCGATCAAATCCGAATAATTCAATCATTTTTTACAAGTGCTGGTACAACTCTACATCCACCTAAACGTGAAGAAGTTCTAAAGAAAGTTATATATGAATATGGAGGAGTCGATATAGATTCCATATTGGCGCAAGATGGAATAACAGATATTAAAACAGAACGAATTGGAGGTGTATTACATTGGGAAAAAAACCAACCCATTTACCCGAAGGTACACCAATGCATCCGGATGTGATGCGAATGACTGGGTATTTAATAACATTAATATCATTGATCATTGTTTAATCAATATCTTTCTATAGAATAACGAATCAGCAGGAGATAACAACAAAGGAAGGAATCAACAAAGGAGGGAATACTAGACATCCAAAACACAAACAACAGCAGCGACAACAAATAAAAAGATTTATTTTATTTAATATTTATTTTAAAATTGTATTTATTGTAATTTTTTGATCTAAAAAACATTAAAATAAAAAAAAAAAAAAACAATTTCAGTGAAAAAAAATTAATACAGGATTTTTTTTTAGGTTAGAAATGTCAAATATATTCGATACTCGAGTATCGATCGATGTGAAAATGCCGGACGTCATTCGTTCCGCCTTCGGCTCCATTTTCTCGGAATGGAGATTTTCACCACACTAATACATATGCAATCGACTTCGCGGTGATTATAATTTCCATACTAATTTGAGCCGCCTTCGGACCAGTTTCTGATCCGAAGTCGGACTCAGCTCCGCCTCAGGCGGAGCGGATTCGGACCGAGGTCGGACCTGTTTGCTTGAAGGGTGGTCCGAAGGCGGCTCAAATTAGTATGGAAATTATAATCACCGCGAAGTCGATTGCATATGTATTGGTATGGTGAAAATCTCCATTCCGAGAAAACGGAGCCGAAGCGGACCTGAGCCGGAGCAGCGAAAACCTACCAGAAAGAGGAATAAGAAAGGGATGACATTTCGCATTTGCGACCAAAAAAAGAACAAGATTTATTTTTTTTTCACTGAAACTGTTTTATTTTTTATTTTATTTTGGCAAGCGAAATTTTCACAATAAATACAATACATTTTTTTTCATTTTATTTCATTTGTTGCTGCTGCTGTTGTTGGTGTTTCTTTAGATGCCCAATCGCATGTTTCACCTGCCTTTTCCGTCATCATTAGAGATTACATCTACAACACAAGCAGAAACACATCACTTTAATCCAAACATTTTGAGCGATATATACAACATACCTTTTTTTGTTTCCATATTGTTTATAATTTGATATAATTATTTATAATTATACTAATATGTATTATGCTAACAACGACACGAGACACGACGCGACTATACACTTCAACAAAAAATAACAAAATGACGCTTTTGCTCTTGTTGGCTATGTCTGTCTTTATTTTTTTTTCTTTTCTCTTTTTTCACCACGATTCTCGTTCGACTTTGTGTTCATACACAAAAAGTTGCAAGTGTGTGAGTGCAACCCCGATTTTCGCGGTCTGAGGTCGGAGTTTCTTTGTTGAACTCAGTTTTCTTGCTTGAAGGGAACCCTTCAAGCAAACAGGTCCGACCTCGGTCCGAATCCGCTCCGCCCGAGGCGGAGCTGAGTCCGACTTCGGATCAGAAACTGGTCCGAAGGGGGCTCAAATTAGTATGGAAATTATAATCACCGCGAAGTCGATTGCATATGTATTAGTGTGGTGAAAATCTCCATTCCGAGAAAATGGAGCCGAAGGCGGAACGAATGACGTCCGGCATTTTCACATCGATCGATACTCGAGTATCGAATATATTTGACATTTCTAACCTAAAAAAAAATCCTGTATTAATTTTTTTTCACTGAAATTGTTTTTTTTTTTTATTTTAATGTTTTTAAGATCAAAAAATATACAATAAATACAATAAATACAATTTTAAAATAAATATTAAATAAAATAAATCTTTTTATTTGTTGTTGCTGCTGTTGTTTGTGTTTTGGATGTCTAGTATTCCCTCCTTTGTTGATTCCTTCCTTTGTTGATATCTACTGCTGATTCGTTATTCTATAGAAAGATATTGATTAAACAATGATCAATGATATTAATGTTATTAAATACCTGCTGTCGATTCCCAGTCATTCGCATCACATCCGGATGCATTGATGTACCTTCGGGAAAAGGGGTTGGTTCTTTTCCCAATGTAAATTGGGTTTGCATGTGGTGCACTCGGCCGGGTGGTTTTTGAGAATGTGCAAATTGCTGCTGCACACATTTCATTAGGGAATCTCTCAATTTCAGTCTCAACGACTGCTTACCCCCACACACAATATGCGTTGAGTTTTCATCAATTTTAATTATCGTATCTTCACTTGGTATGCTTATCGTTAATACACCTCCAATTCGTTCTGTTTTAATATCTGTTATTCCATCTTGCGCCAATATGGAATCTATATCGACTCCTCCATATTAATATTTAACTTTCTTTAGAACTTCTGTAGAGTGGTGGATGTAGAGTTGTGCCAGCACTTGTATTTGCTTTACTATCCGATTCATCATCACATGGAGCAATATTATTTACTTTATCTTTGACTTCAAGAATTCCAGTTAATGTGGATATTGTCACACCGGGAGTTGTTTCACGAGGAACAATTTTGATGCTAATTCAGATTTAAGATAGACTCGATCCATTTTTCGTTTGAGTGGCAATCGATTGGTTTCGCCACATTTGAAAGTGATGATTTTCTTGTCCTAAAAATGAAGCAATTAGAAGAATTTATATGACCTTTCAATATGAGTATTACCGGTTGTTCAATATAAAGTTGTGGAGCAATTGGATGCGGTTTTTTATAGTTTTCAGGAATAACCAAGACACTAGGTTTTGGTTCCTTAATCAGCTTGTTTGCTTGTTGATAGTTCAGTGACGTATCGATGGGACAATAGAATGCCTTCATGGACAAGGGTTGGAAAGGAGCCAGCACTTGAAGATATGGGAAGTCAGGTTCTAAAAAAAAAATAAATACAAATCAATTAAAATATTGGAAGATCCAAAAAGTATTCATCATAGAACTTGTAAAAATGATTGAATTATTCGGATTTGAACCCCACATTTCAATAAAGTGGACCGCATCGCCAAATCTCAAACTCGGATGACCACAGAACACGACACATGGCTAGAAGAGAAGCAATTAAATTGGAACTATTTGTGTATGGGTCCAAATCATGGAGGTGGAAAATTTGATGTCCAGGTGTTGTTTTAAATAAAAACAACATTTAATTAGAGATTTTGTCTTATTTACCAATTCAAATAATAGCAACGCACCTATGAATTTAATGTTTCCGTTAGAAAAGTTTCCATTGGTTCCCGGACATGTCCATAAGTTAAATTGGGTTATTTTTTATACATTAATAAAAATTGTCCCAAGAAAAATGACGAATCGTACCAAAATTTCTTAAAGTGTGAATATTTTAATCATCTAACGTACAAATCGTGCTGCAAGAAGTTTTTTTAGTTGATATTATATAGATTTATCATTCCCACACCAATGATAAATGGATAAATATATAATATGTATGTTATATGGGCCAAAATACTATTTAATTCCTAAAAAGTTGTCACTTGGGTCCCTTGTTAGAAAAACGAGTAAATTTTTACATGTGCTGCCAGTTTTGGTGGATTAACGACAAGAATAAAAGTGAAAAACAGTTGTTATTTGTAATTTTAGGACAGTAAATAGAATGGTCATTAGTCCCAATCTTCTAAAATGGCTGAATTTTGAAAAGACACCATCACTAAACCAAGAACAGAATTGTATGCGTTTAAGGTTTTTGAAATCCCTCACCACATGAAAAGTTGAGTGGTATTTCTTGTTATTTTTGGATCAACGAATATTTAATTTTGATGTCCTTGGTAAGTTTAACTATCAGTTTAACATTCTGCGAAAGGAGAAACCATTTTAAGACCATCTTCATTGTTAAAAAAGAAGCGTGGAAGAAAGTAATCTACTATGATAATTATGATAGTGAATTTCAAACGTGAAGAATGGTCACAATTATTTTTAAATGAATATTCAAGAAACTTTTCCTTAATTCTCTAGTATTTGTGAACCAGTATACTGGATTTTTCAAAAGGACCACACCTCCTACCACAAAAAATGCTCCGTAAAATATTGGGAGGAAGTGCAAATTAAGGAAGTACTTCAGTATCTGCCATAGAAAACAAGCCTGAACATTTTTGAAAATTTTTGGAAATGGCTAGCCCGTACTGATAAAATTTGTGATAGTCGATTTTAAGACACAAATATTTCTTTACCCACCATTTAACAATTTAGGGAAGAGATTCAGATAGATTCCATAAAAAGATTTAACAATGCAATTCCTGGACAGTTTTGTTATTTTTTTTATGAATAAAAACGGTTTTATTATTTGATTGCTCTTCGATTTGAAAAGGATGCCTGGGCAATAAATTCATTGTAAATGAATTAAGAATTAAAATTTGATTTTGAACAAATTATGTAACCGACAATACTTCATCATATAAAATGCTTTTCGCTAAAAAAAAACCAATTAAATTAAAAAAAAAAAAATAATAATTCTTTTAAAAGGCCTGTTTAGTGAAAAAAAAATCTAGGACAGAACAGATCAGAGTAGCACAAGTTTGTATTACTAAAGATCTTCTGAAGAGAATTATTTTGTCAATACAAAACAAAAAACTATTAATATTAAGTTTTTGTTTGTGACCAAATAAAATAAGTTTGACTTTCGTTGATAATTATTCCATCAGGTGTCTTTTTTGTAAGCTCTAAAGCGCCCCCTAGGCGATACAATAAGCCCTAGGCGATAGTTAATAGCTAACAGGCTTTACAAAATTTTGGTAATAACTGCCAACAATTAGAAGCAAATTTTCTTTTTCAAATGAGAATTAAAAATATACAAGGGTGTCCCGTAATCTTCTTTTTTGTGTATTTTATTGTAATCAATTTTTAATAAATTCCTATTTTTCCACAAAGATTAAAATATTTATTTATTAAAACTTGAAAATGACTCTCGACGAAGATATTCTAGCATTTGAAATATGGGCAACAAAGCTGGGTTTCCCTCAAAACGATATGCCAAGTAAAGATTCTATTCGACCTATTTTTAAGTCCCCACGATAAAGAGATGTTTTTTGCAATATGATCGAGCGAGTTAAACCACGTCAAGAAGTTCAAGTTATTCGTGAAAATATTCTCATACGAAAAATGGACAAACTTAAAGATCAAGTTGTTCCTGCCTGCAGTCGAAGCTTCTTGCCTAAAGAAATGCAACGTTATTTGAAAGTCAAGGATCTTAAACAAAGAAAATCCGATTTGGAAGCCAAGACAACTGAAGTTATGTCTCAATACAATTATTTACCAAATTCTATTAAAACAAAAAATATGCAATCTATAAAATTAAAACAAAAATTAGAATGTCGTCAAGCCAAAGTCGATATGCTTGACTTAAAGAGAGACAAATTGAAGCAAGACTTGGAAAAGGAGAAATCAAATAAGAAGCGTATAATAGCAACAATCCCTGTGAAGTTGACCTCGGCAAATGCTAATGAAAATGTTGTTTTTTATTTTAATGTTTTTAAGATCAAAAAATATACAATAAATACAATAAATACAATTTTAAAATAAATATTAAATAAAATAAATCTTTTTATTTGTTGTTGCTGCTGTTGTTTGTGTTTTGGATGTCTAGTATTCACTCCTTTGTTGATTCCTTCCTTTGTTGATATCTACTGCTGATTCGTTATTCTATAGAAAGATATTGATTAAACAATGATCAATGATATTAATGTTATTAAATACCTGCTGTCGATTCCCAGTCATTCGCATCACATCCGGATGCATTGATGTACCTTCGGGAAAAGGGGTTGGTTCTTTTCCCAATGTAAATTGGGTTTGCATGTGGTGCACTCGACCGGGTGGTTTTTGAGAATGTGCAAATTGCTGCTGCACACATTTCATTAGGGAATCTCTCAATTTCAGTCTCAACGACTGCTTACCCCCACACACAATATGCGTTGAGTTTTCATCAATTTTAATTATCGTATCTTCACTTGGTATGCTTATCGTTAATACACCTCCAATTCGTTCTGTTTTAATATCTGTTATTCCATCTTGCGCCAATATGGAATCTATATCGACTCCTCCATATTAATATTTAACTTTCTTTAGAACTTCTGTAGAGTGGTGGATGTAGAGTTGTGCCAGCACTTGTATTTGCTTTACTATCCGATTCATCATCACATGGAGCAATATTATTTACTTTATCTTTGACTTCAAGAATTCCAGTTAATGTGGATATTGTCACACCGGGAGTTGTTTCACGAGGAACAATTTTGATGCTAATTCAGATTTAAGATAGACTCGATCCATTTTTCGTTTGAGTGGCAATCGATTGGTTTCGCCACATTTGAAAGTGATGATTTTCTTGTCCTAAAAATGAAGCAATTAGAAGAATTTATATGACCTTTCAATATGAGTATTACCGGTTGTTCAATATAAAGTTGTGGAGCAATTGGATGCGGTTTTTTATAGTTTTCAGGAATAACCAAGACACTAGGTTTTGGTTCCTTAATCAGCTTGTTTGCTTGTTGATAGTTCAGTGACGTATCGATGGGACAATAGAATGCCTTCATGGACAAGGGTTGGAAAGGAGCCAGCACTTGAAGATATGGGAAGTCAGGTTCTAAAAAAAAAATAAATACAAATCAATTAAAATATTGGAAGATCCAAAAAGTATTCATCATAGAACTTGTAAAAATGATTGAATTATTCGGATTTGAACCCCACATTTCAATAAAGTGGACCGCATCGCCAAATCTCAAACTCGGATGACCACAGAACACGACACATGGCTAGAAGAGAAGCAATTAAATTGGAACTATTTGTGTATGGGTCCAAATCATGGAGGTGGAAAATTTGATGTCCAGGTGTTGTTTTAAATAAAAACAACATTTAATTAGAGATTTTGTCTTATTTACCAATTCAAATAATAGCAACGCACCTATGAATTTAATGTTTCCGTTAGAAAAGTTTCCATTGGTTCCCGGACATGTCCATAAGTTAAATTGGGTTATTTTTTATACATTAATAAAAATTGTCCCAAGAAAAATGACGAATCGTACCAAAATTTCTTAAAGTGTGAATATTTTAATCATCTAACGTACAAATCGTGCTGCAAGAAGTTTTTTTAGTTGATATTATATAGATTTATCATTCCCACACCAATGATAAATGGATAAATATATAATATGTATGTTATATGGGCCAAAATACTATTTAATTCCTAAAAAGTTGTCACTTGGGTCCCTTGTTAGAAAAACGAGTAAATTTTTACATGTGCTGCCAGTTTTGGTGGATTAACGACAAGAATAAAAGTGAAAAACAGTTGTTATTTGTAATTTTAGGACAGTAAATAGAATGGTCATTAGTCCCAATCTTCTAAAATGGCTGAATTTTGAAAAGACACCATCACTAAACCAAGAACAGAATTGTATGCGTTTAAGGTTTTTGAAATCCCTCACCACATGAAAAGTTGAGTGGTATTTCTTGTTATTTTTGGATCAACGAATATTTAATTTTGATGTCCTTGGTAAGTTTAACTATCAGTTTAACATTCTGCGAAAGGAGAAACCATTTTAAGACCATCTTCATTGTTAAAAAAGAAGCGTGGAAGAAAGTAATCTACTATGATAATTATGATAGTGAATTTCAAACGTGAAGAATGGTCACAATTATTTTTAAATGAATATTCAAGAAACTTTTCCTTAATTCTCTAGTATTTGTGAACCAGTATACTGGATTTTTCAAAAGGACCACACCTCCTACCACAAAAAATGCTCCGTAAAATATTGGGAGGAAGTGCAAATTAAGGAAGTACTTCAGTATCTGCCATAGAAAACAAGCCTGAACATTTTTGAAAATTTTTGGAAATGGCTAGCCCGTACTGATAAAATTTGTGATAGTCGATTTTAAGACACAAATATTTCTTTACCCACCATTTAACAATTTAGGGAAGAGATTCAGATAGATTCCATAAAAAGATTTAACAATGCAATTCCTGGACAGTTTTGTTATTTTTTTTATGAATAAAAACGGTTTTATTATTTGATTGCTCTTCGATTTGAAAAGGATGCCTGGGCAATAAATTCATTGTAAATGAATTAAGAATTAAAATTTGATTTTGAACAAATTATGTAACCGACAATACTTCATCATATAAAATGCTTTTCGCTAAAAAAAAACCAATTAAATTAAAAAAAAAAAAATAATAATTCTTTTAAAAGGCCTGTTTAGTGAAAAAAAAATCTAGGACAGAACAGATCAGAGTAGCACAAGTTTGTATTACTAAAGATCTTCTGAAGAGAATTATTTTGTCAATACAAAACAAAAAACTATTAATATTAAGTTTTTGTTTGTGACCAAATAAAATAAGTTTGACTTTCGTTGATAATTATTCCATCAGGTGTCTTTTTTGTAAGCTCTAAAGCGCCCCCTAGGCGATACAATAAGCCCTAGGCGATAGTTAATAGCTAACAGGCTTTACAAAATTTTGGTAATAACTGCCAACAATTAGAAGCAAATTTTCTTTTTCAAATGAGAATTAAAAATATACAAGGGTGTCCCGTAATCTTCTTTTTTGTGTATTTTATTGTAATCAATTTTTAATAAATTCCTATTTTTCCACAAAGATTAAAATATTTATTTATTAAAACTTGAAAATGACTCTCGACGAAGATATTCTAGCATTTGAAATATGGGCAACAAAGCTGGGTTTCCCTCAAAACGATATGCCAAGTAAAGATTCTATTCGACCTATTTTTAAGTCCCCACGATAAAGAGATGTTTTTTGCAATATGATCGAGCGAGTTAAACCACGTCAAGAAGTTCAAGTTATTCGTGAAAATATTCTCATACGAAAAATGGACAAACTTAAAGATCAAGTTGTTCCTGCCTGCAGTCGAAGCTTCTTGCCTAAAGAAATGCAACGTTATTTGAAAGTCAAGGATCTTAAACAAAGAAAATCCGATTTGGAAGCCAAGACAACTGAAGTTATGTCTCAATACAATTATTTACCAAATTCTATTAAAACAAAAAATATGCAATCTATAAAATTAAAACAAAAATTAGAATGTCGTCAAGCCAAAGTCGATATGCTTGACTTAAAGAGAGACAAATTGAAGCAAGACTTGGAAAAGGAGAAATCAAATAAGAAGCGTATAATAGCAACAATCCCTGTGAAGTTGACCTCGGCAAATGCTAATGAAAATGTTGCTGCAAATGCCGTTGAAGAGGCTTACAAGGAATTGGATTTTTTCTATACATTGGTTTTGAATAATTCTAATCCACACATCGTCCAAGAAGCCAAAGATGATATGTGGCGTAAAATGCGAAAACTCTTCACCAACATACCCAACTTTCTCATATTCAATTCCATATTAAAAGTTAAAGAAGAACAACTCCAAAACATCATGACCCTCAATAAAACACCCAAAATCCCATTCAAAGAAAATCTCAATGCCTTTGATTTGAAACTGCTCAAAGCCAAAGCATCCATTCTCGGAATGGCAGCCAACTACATGTCCGCACGCCAAGAAAGCCATTCTCTCAATCAACGCTTTTCCCTCGCCTACACGCAATTTGTCGAAGCTGTCCAATGTAAAGTAAATCTCTTCAATATCGAAACTGACGACGATATCGATGACATCATTTCCAATTACATTGTACAATACAATACACGAGTATTCAACAAAGGTCAAAACGAGTATATACTAGCCCAGATCGAATTGTGCAAAGCACAAATCGAATGCGGCACAAAACAACTCGAAGACCATGAAATTCTGCTCAATTCGATAAAAAGGAAAAGATTCTATTTTCAAATAACATGCTGCAGCATCTCCACGGAGATATGCAACTAGAACAATCACACTATTTGCCATCGGTGATGATGAAAATGAGTGGCAATTTAACGAAGACTATTGGATAAAATCGAAGTGGCCGACATAAATACAAATCGATTGCTAAAAAAAAGCAACAAAATATTATAGTTTCTTGCTAAGGAATCCATTGAAGAACTATATTCCCCCAACCAAGTGCCTCAATAATCAGACATACTCGGAGTATGAATCGGAATATCAAACCTACTACCGCATGGTAACAATGGGGAATTTCATAAAGTAAATCCAAGGAGATGGATATTGGCAAAATTATTATTTTTGCATTGATTTCTCTGGAGAGGTTTTTTTTTCATTTTCATTTTCGTTTTGTTTTGTTTCTGTTCTTAAATATGCAATGCTTCAATGGAATTTTTTTGTTTTTTTTTTATATTTTTTTCATTGAAACAAGAAGGAAGGAAGAAGTTTTCTTGTTGGGATTTTTTTTTTTAGATAAAGTGTTTATTAATTTAAGTTTTAATTGATATCTTCTTTAGTTTAATTAGAAAAAAAAAATAAAAATAAAAATTGTTAACTTTTTCTCTCAAAGTAGAAAAATGAAGAAAAAGATTTAATCATATGAAGGTCTAAATATAAAGCTTTTTGTTATTTGAAATAAATCCAAATTTAATGTGAACCATAATGAAGTTTTTGTTTGAATTATATTCTCTTAAAATAAATTTACATTCACCAATACTATTTTTTTTTTCAAGTACATACCTTTGAAACTGCAAAACTCGGCAGACCTCGAAGCAGCTCAACTTGAATTTCTGGATTCACTTCTTCAGCCAATTTAAATACATATGTACGTCATTAGAAAATCTTATGCCACATCTCCATTGAGTTTAATAATCTCCAAAATAGTTTCATACCTATATCCTAAACCAACAATCAACAGATGGTTCCCTCGATCGAAATGAGGCTCGCAAAAATAAATTGATGCTTTGACAAAAATTTGTTTTAGCTTAGACATTCAGCGCATCGACAAAAGTGAATACATCTTTGAATTCCGACTCATCAAAACCTTCAACTAATTTAGATAAATCAAATGCAATTGCAATATTGGAATGGATATTCCTGATGTGTTTTGAAAATTCTTTCGTAGACATTTTTTGTTGCTGTTCTGTTTCTGGTGCCAGTTTGTTTAATGAAAGAATTTTTCTTACAATCTGATGGGCCAAGGCTACACCATCTGTGATGATATCTGAAAGAAAAAGGAAGAGAGAGAGTTGAAACCTTATTTTAAATTCATATTATTAAATGCAAATCAAAACCTTCGAGCATAAGATAATTTCTTTCGTGAGATGTTTTGCATTTGTCTGGGTTTTAGCCAAAGAAAGCAAACCAGTCCAGATAGTTTTAGAATAAGGCAGTGTCTCTGGGTTACAAAGAATGTACAAAAAAACCGAGCGAAGATATTCTGTGCTGTGTTTCTTTATTCTATAACGAAACGAACATGAGAAAATTGGAAATGTAATTTAAGATGATAACTTACTGTTTGTCTTGATGATTACAAATTCCATTAATTTTATTGGCGATGTCATTCATGTAAACACCTTTGTTTTGAATGAGTGTGATAAGCGGATGTTGTTGTGTTTTTAGTCCATATGAGTAAAGTACGCTTTCCTTGGCTTAGAAAAAAAAAAAGATTTAACAGATTAATGGCAAATTTTGCAATTGTAAAAGTAAAGCAGAAAAAATCGGTCATAATTTGAAGCATCCCATAAAAAGAAATTATGCCCTTGGTGCTAAAACCCTCTGTAGACACACCTCTTTTTTGTGAATTTGGTTTATACTTTTTCATGGCGCTAGAACTTTTTCGGTCTCACTATTTCATGGAGAATATATGAAATTGATGTAGAATTTTCCGAGAAATTCGAATACTGTATTAACAATTCCAAAAAATTGTATTTTCACCCTTATAAAGACACTTTTCTGTGACCACTTTTCATTTCTGTCGTGCAAAATTCGCACCCGTCGTGTGCCGACAGAGGGTTAAGATTAATTGCATAAAATTAAAAAGAAATAAATAAAATAATAAAATGATAAAAATATACCCACAATTATTAATTTCACTTTAATTATTAATTTCACTTCCTCGACTCGCTCACTTTCTTTTTTGTTAATGTTTTATTAATTTTGACGTTTTAAAAAATTTGTTCTTTTGTAAAATGGGGTTGCACTTGTCTCTATCTTCCCTTCAAGCAAGAAAACTGAGTTCAACAAAGAAACTCCGACCTCAGACCGCGAAAATCGGGGTTGCACTCACACACTTGCAACTTTTTGTGTATGAACACAAAAGTCGAACGAGAATCTTGGTGAAAAATGAGAAAAGGAAAAGAAAGACAAGGCCAACAAGAGCCAAAGCGTCATTTTGTTATTTTTTGTTGAAGTGTTTGGTCGCGTCGTGTCTCGTGTCGTTGTTTGTATAATGTTAGATTATTAACTACACTTAGGGCCAATTTTTCAATAGTCAGATAAACCTCAGATAGAGCTTATTCCTAGGAATAAAAGTTTTTTTTATATTGACATTTATTCTTCTGATAGTCTAACTGACGATTGAAAAATCAGGGCTTAGGAGCAAAAAAACGGAATCAAATAAATTATATTATATTAAAAACAAAAATTGCCATGGATAAAATATTTTTATTCAAAGTCTCATGGTCTCATTTTAAAGCTTGTATTTTTTACTTTGAATTGTTGGTAAGAACATAAAAATGCATACCATAGTGTTACCGCTATCTGTCAATAAATTGCACTTCATTTTTGTCTTAATGTTAAATTTTCCAGATACTCTCTGTTTCAATTTCAGTCTTTTTTTTCCAACGATAGTATTAGCGTTGTCTGTCAATGAATTGCACTTAATTTTTTTTAAATGTTAAATTTTCCAGATAGTTTGTGTTTTAATTTCAGTTTTTTTTTTCGTACATACTTCATTTATGTTGGATGGATGGAACCAACTAACGGATTTTTGAGTTCTTAGCATTGACTTAAAGCTTTTGTTTCAAGCTTTTCAATGGTACCATTAACATTCATGTCTGTCGATTACTTCACGACCAATTATCGTTTTTACAGAACGCAAAATTTGATTCCATTTTTTTGCTCCTAAGTATATAAACAATTATATTAAATTTATATAAACAATATGAAAAACAAAAAAGGTATGTTGTATATATCGCTCAAAGTGTTTGGATTAAAGTGTTGTTTCTGCTTGTGTTGTAGACATTGAATAAGAAGTACAGGAAGGGGTGTATATCACACCTATAGAGTTGGCGAGTGAAGCCACAAAAAAATTTAAAAAAAAATCAAATTTATATAAACTGTCAAAAATTTTATATAATCTGTCAAATTTCGAGCTCGTTTTCCAGGGGCGAACTCACTCTTATTGGTGATGACAAGGCGATGCAATCATTGACCGCCAATGTTTCAGCTACTCTTGATGATTTTAAAACAATTTTCAGTGTGATTTTAGTTGAAGAAAAAAAAACAGTTTAAAATTCGTATATAATTATGATGAAAAATAGCATTTATACGGAAGTCTATCACGAGACCAGTTACATTTCTGCTGGCGCCCCTTGAGTGAACAATATATCTGCACTCCGACCCTTTACCAATACATGTGCATCTGTACAACTCACACTAATAAAAAGCGGCTTCACTTATTTGAATAAACACCCCTTCCTGTACTTCTTATTCAATGGTTGTAGATGTAATCTCTAATGATGAAGAAAAATCCAGAAGGTGAAACATGCGATTGGGTATCTAAAAAAAAACACCAACAACAGCAGCAGCATCAAATGAAATAAAATGAAAAAAAATGTATTGTATTTTATATTGTATTTATTGTGAAAATTTCGTTTGCTAAAATAAAATTAAAAAATAAAACAGTTTCAGTGAAAAAAAAATAAATCTTGTTCTTTTTTTGGTCGCAAATGCGAAACGTCATCCCTTTTTTATTCCTCTTTCTGGTAGGTTTTCGCTGCTCCGACTCAGGTACGCCTACGCCTCCGTTTTCTCGGAAAGGAGATTTTCACCACACCAATACATATGCAATCGACTTCGCGGTGATTATAATTTCCATACTAATTTGAGCCGCCTTCGGACCAGTTTCTGATCCGAAGTCGGACTCAGCTCCGCCTCAGGCGGAGCGGATTCGGACCGAGGTCGGACCTGTTTGCTTGAAGGGTTATACCCTTCAAGCAAGAAAACGGAGTCCAGAAAAGACAGTCCGACCTCCGACCGAGAAAAGCGGGGTTGCACTCACACACTTGCAACTTTTTGTGTATGAACACAAAGTCGAACGAGAATCGTGGTGGAAAGTGAGAAATGGAAAAAAAAGTGAAACAGACATAAGACGTTTTTTATTATCACTTGATCCATATAGATCATTAATTAAAATGTATTACAACAACTATATGAGATCTTGCTTTTCATCAGGATCACGAATCGTGATCTTGCTTTTCATCAGGATCATGAATCGTGATCTTGCAAGATCTCATGTAGTTGTTGTAATACATTTTAATTAATGATCTATATGGATCAAGTGATAATAAAAAACGGCTATAGCCAACAAGAGCAAAAGCGTCATTTTGTTATGTTTCGTTGAAGTGTATAGTCGCGTCGCGTCGTGTCTCGTGTCGTTGTTATTATAATATTAGTATAATTATAAACAATATCAAATTATAAACAATATGGAAACAAAAAAAGGTATGTTGTATATATCGCTCAAAGTGTTTGGGTTAAAATGTTGTTTCTTCTTGTGTTGTAGATGTAATCTCTAATGATGAAGAAAAATCTAGAAGGTGAAACATTCGATTGGGTATCTAAAAAAACACCAACAACAGCAGCAGCATCAAATGAAATAAAATGAAAAAAATGTATTGTATTTTATATTGTATTTATTGTGAAAATTTCGTTTGCCAAAATAAAATAAAAAATAAAACAGTTTCAGTGAAAAAAAAAATAAATCTTGTTCTTTTTTTGGTCGCAAATGCGAAATGTCATCCCTTTCTTATTCCTCTTTCTGGTAGGTTTTCGCTGCTCCGGCTCAGGTCCGCCTTCGGCTCCGTTTTCTCGGAATGGAGATTTTCACCACACCAATACATATGCAATCGACTTCGCGGTGATTATAATTTCCATACTAATTTGAGCCGCCTTCGGACCAGTTTCTGATCCGAAGTCGGACTCAGCTCCGCCTCAGGCGGAGCGGATTCGGACCGAGGTCGGACCTGTTTGCTTGAAGGGTAGTGTTTTCTTTTCGCACTTTTTCACCACGATCGAGAATCGATTCTCGTTCGACTTTTGTGTTCATACACAAAAAGTTGCAAGTGTGTGAGTGCAACCCCGCTTTTCGCGGTCGGAGGTCGGACTGTCTTTTCTGGACTCCGTTTTCTTGCTTGAAGGGAAATTGTGTGTGATTGGGTGCGTTCACGTACGCACAGATACCCTATCCAAGATACTTAAGTATCCGATACGTTTGTGAACACGAATCAGCTGTTCTTCAAATCTCCCTTCAAGCAAACAAGTCCGACTTCGGATCAGAAACAGGTCCGAAGGCGGCTCAAATTAGTATGGAAATTATAATCACCGCGAAGTCGATTGCATATGTATTGGTGTGGTGAAAATCTCCATTCCGAGAAAACGGAGCCGAAGTCGGACCCGAGGCGGAGAAGCGAAAACCTACCAGAAAGAGGAACAAAAAAGGGATGACGTTTCGCATTTGCGACCAAAAAAAGAACAAGATTTATTTTTTCTTTCACTGAAATTGTTTTATTTATTTAACTTTCACAAACACAAATGTTTACAATTATTTACTGGAGAAACAGCATACAGGCCAGCGGCAGGAATAATTGATTTTCTAAAATTTTATTTGTTGAATGTTGTTCGTGGTTGGTGGTGGCGTCAGGCTACAGGAGAAGATGACTTCCTACGAAAAACATAAAAAAGATTAATTATTGATTAGAAATTTGCTAAGCTACATTTCAGCAATGCATACCTGTTTTTTATTCCAATTAATATTAATAATATTGTTATTATTATTTTTGACGAGTCACGAGCACGACACGCGAGGAACTTCAACAAATAACAAATAAATAACAAAATGGCGCTTTGTCATTTTCTTGCCTTTGTCTTTCTTTCGTCAGTTCTCCTTTTTGCATTTTTCACCACGCTCCTCCTTCGACACAAAAATTGCAAGTGTGTGAGTGCAACCCTTTTTTTCGCGTTCTGAAGGCGGAGTGTCTTTGTTGAACTCAGTTTTCTTGCTTGAAGGGCTCCCATAAGATACACTAGAATCCAGAAATTTTTAGGATACCTTTGGATTTTTTTGCTTGTCAACACATGTTTACGATCAGCTGAGATTTTATATGGGATTACAACAACACAAAGGTATCCAGATACCCTTGGGTCGGTACGTGAACGCACCCATTGTCTTCTTATTTGCAAATTCACTGTATGTATGTCTAAGTGCCTGGCCACACAGTGTTGTGCCCAATCACGTTCCAATTCACATTTTCTAGGAACAAATGTCAAAAAGAGGAAAATCCTCACCCCTCTTGCCTACAACCTGACTGGATAGGCGATTGAAAAATCACTGTGTAGCCAGACACTAATGATATCTAGTTTTACCCTTCAAGCAAGAAAACTGAGTTCAACAAAGGAACTCCGACCTCAGACCGCGAAAATCGGGCTTGCACTCACACACTTCCCTTCAAGCAAAAAAACTGAGTTCAACAAAGAAACTCCGACCTCAGACCGCGAAAATCGGGCTTGCACTCACACACTTGCAACTTTTTGTGTATGAACACAAAGTCGAATGGTGAAAAATGAGAAAAGGAAAAGAAAGACAAGGCCAACAAGAGCCAAAGCGTCATTTTGTTATTTTTTGTTGAAGTGTTTGGTCGCGTCCTGTCTCGTGTCGTTGTTTGTGTAATGTTAGTTTATTAATTATAAACAATTTTATTAAATTATTAACAATATGGAAAACAAAAAAGGTATGTTTTATTTATATCGCTCAAAGTGTTTGGGTTAAAATGTGGTTTCTTCTTGTGTTGTAGATGTAATCTCTAATGATGAAAAAAAATCTAGAAGCTGAAACATGCGATTGGGTATCTAAAAAAACACCAACAACAGCAGCAGCATCAAATGAAATAAAATGAAAAAAAATGTATTGTATTTTATATTGTATTTATTGTGAAAATTTCGTTTGCCAAAATAAAATAAAAAATAAAACAGTTTCAGTGAAAAAAAAAATAAATCTTGTTCTTTTTTTGGTCGCAAATGCGAAATGTCATCCCTTTCTTATTTCTCTTTCTGGTAGGTTTTCGCTGCTCCGGCTCAGGTCCGCCTTCGGCTCCGTTTTCTCGGAATGGAGATTTTCACCACACCAATACATATGCAATCGACTTCGCGGTGATTATAATTTCCATACTAATTTGAGCCGCCTTCGGACCAGTTTCTGATCCGAAGTCGGACTCAGCTCCGCCTCAGGCGGAGCGGATTCGGACCGAGGTCGGACCTGTTTGCTTGAAGGGTACCCATAAACACCCTTCAAGCATGAAAACTGAGTTCAACAAAGACAGTCCGACCTCAGACCGCGAAAATCGGGGTTGCACTCACACACTTGCAACTTTTTGTGTATGAACACAAAAGTCAAACGAGAATCGTGGTGAAAAAGTGCGAAAAGGAAAACACCATAAAATAGAGACAAGTGCAACCCCATTTTGCAAATTTTTTTAAACGTCAAAATTAATTAAACAATAAAAAAAAAGTTAGCGAGTGGAGGAAGCGAAAGGTAATTCAAAGAAATTTTATATAAAAAATAAAAAAAAAAAACTAACGAATTCCAGCTGAAATAAAGAGATGAATTCATCACACACGTGAATGAATTCCTCCTATCGGCAGGTGTTATTATAATTGTGTTCTAGCGTTTTATTTCTATCCATATACTTTCCTACTGATTCTTAAATTATAACAATTTTTCTGTTCATAGGCGAGTGCTGATCTTTTTTGAACTAACTGTTTTGAACCATGGAGCAGAAGTTGGTAAAAAATTGGTAATCCTGTACAATTTACTGATGAAGCAACAATTGCCAATAAACACGCAGCAGAAACTGCTGCTCCACCAAAATTGGCCAGTGAATCAACATACCCATCGAAAACAACCAATGGACATTTATATAACTCTTCGTCAAACAACAACTATAATAGCACTTCAATGAATCAATCGATGAATGCTTCCTTCCATGACTGCTCCATAGCGAGTTTAACTCCATATCAAAGCACGTGTTACATCCAAGTCAGGCATACGCACTTGGAGTAATGCTAAAGGAGAAGGCAAACTCTTTAATATGGATCTGCTAGACGAATCTGATGAAATTCGTGCTACAGCATTTAAGGAGCAATGCGACCGATATTACGATTGAAGTCCACAAAGTTTATTTTTTCTCAAAGTGCCAGCTGAAACCAGCAAATAAGCAATATTCTTCTCTTAAAAATGATTACGAGATGACATTTATAGGCGAGACACTAGTTCAGCCTTGTGAAGAAGAAGATTATGGCATTCCACAAGTTCAATATAATTTAGTGCCAATTTCACAAATTGCAAATATTAAACCTAAAGCTGCTGTTGGTAAGAATTTTAGAAATATTTATTTTGTTGAGAGGAAATAAAATCTTAAGTTTTTCACATTGCTGCACATTAAAAAGAAAAGATGTGCTGTTCGTCGCAAAGGCAGAGTACCCGATGTATTAATGGCCGCAGTAGAAATCCCAGATTCGTTGTTGGTCACGGGTCGAGGCTGTTTTATGCAAGCTCAAGTAGTTCGTGCTTAAAAAGATTTGCGTTCTGAATCGAATGCCAAAGAGATATCCAACGGTTTGACATTTTTAGAATATGAACTTCATAGAGTGCTCATTAATAAATTAAAAGTCAAAGGTATGAATGCCATATTCGGTCTGAAAGCTCTAGTGTCAATTGGTGAGCGAATGATTGCGCTCATACTGGAACAGCAATTTTCCTTAAAGCCTTGCCTCCCCCATTGGTGCCGAAAATTGTCGCTGGTAATACTTAGACAGATAAAGCGAAACTAAATATATTGCAATAGAATTTACAAGAAACATACGAGCGCAATCGTGAAATCTATCAACTTAAATCAATGGATCCAGACTATGAACCAAGTACCCGATGCCAATCGGATAGTGATGAATCGGATCATGAAATTCTTGAGATGGATCTTAATACTGGAAATAAAGATGCTTGTGTTTTGGAAGTCGATGATATTGAAAATTTGGAAATTATTTCCCTTTTAATGGAACCTTCGCCACCAAGTGGTTTTCATATGGTGAATACACAGATTGTGCCAGGCTTAAACGATATGGAAATAGTGAGAAATTTGCAATTTTTCACACAAGTTTGGAGGGCGAAATTGGGTCACAATGGATTAGCTAATCATTTCCAAAGGTATACATTTTCTTTTTTTTTGTAATGAAGTGTTTTATTTTTATTATTCATTTTTTGATTTAGACTTTGCCAGACTATATTTTTCAAACTACGCAGTATGATGCCATGTGCAATATGTGATCTTAGATTTCTTTTAGATCTTCCAGAAAGTGTAAGTTCTTACCATTAACTTCGACCAGAATTGTATTTATCAAATAGACTTATTTTGACAGGATGAAATTCAACTTCTGGTAACAGGAATGGGATTGGGACTTAGAGAAGTAAATAAATTTGAAAATCGACGAAAAACCATTAATAACACTGTGCAAGTTTTTTGAAAAAAATTTTTGAGACAGGTTCGCGATTAACTGTTTCGCCCTGTTTCGGACCCGAGAAATCGATTGGCGTCATTAGTTTTTCGATTTATCGGTACGACTTCGAACAAAATTTTTTTTGAAAGATTTTCAATTATTTTGAGAATTTTCCATTTGTTTTAGTCATTTTTCAACCAAAAACAATATTTATATTGCTAATTATTCTGCTCAAACGTTATTTGCTACCAGTAGAAAGACATTAAAAACAATTTTGAACAATTTATTTGAAAATTTAGTGATTTTTTTTGAAAAAATTTAAAAAATCGAAATTTTTTACATTGTTTATCGTTTTTTTCGCTGTTTTTGTTCTCTTTTGCACAAATACATAGCATGTTTTCTATTAAAAATTAATTTAACTGTTAATTTAGTGTTGGTTAAACTTCGACCTTCAATCGACAGCATCGATAACAAAAAAATATCGAGTATATCGATACTTCACAAAACTATCGATAGTTTCAATACTTCCAAATTATTTCACCACAAGGCTACCGATATTATCGATAATTTTTTTCTCAAAACTATCGATAATGGAAACTATCGATATCTACCAAACACTATGTTAATTCGTTGTTTATATCCAATGTCAAACGAAAACTTAACTTCTAGTTCAAATTGTGTTTAATTAATTTCAAAGCTATCGATAATATCGGTAGCCTTCTGGTAAATTAATTTGGAAGTATTGAAACTATCGATAGTCTTGTAAAGTATCGATATACTCGATATTTTTTTGTTATCGATGCTATCGATAGACTGTCGAAGTTTAACCAACACTAAATTAACAGTAAAATTAATATTTAATGGAAAACATGCAATGTATTTGTGCAAAAGAGAACAAAAACAGCGAAAAAACGATAAACAATGTAAAAAATTTCGATTTTTATTAAATTTTTCAAAAAAAATCACTAAATTTTCAAATAAATTGTTCAAGATTGTTTATAATGTCTTTCAACAGGTAGAAAATAACGTTTGAGCAGAATTTTAGCAATATAAATATTGTTTTTGGTTGAAAAATGACTAAAAAAAGTGGAAAATTCTCAAAATAATTGAAAATCTTTCAAAAAAAATTTTGTTCGAAGTCGTACCGATAAATCGAAAAACTAATGACGCCAATCGATTTCTCGGGTCCGAAATAGGGCGAAACAGTTAATCGCGCGCCTGTCAAGAATTTCGACTTGCACAGTGTAATGATGGAGCAGTTAATGTGAATGGATCAATTAAAAAGTCACATGATAAGGAATTGATATTTCCTCTAGATGAAGATCAAGCTGTGGAAACACCTACTCCAGTTCCAAGTACACCCGTTCCATCTTCGTTATATGGAAATTATTCATTAAAGTATAGGAAAGGTTCACCATCGTCCGTTAAGATGAATGCTTCGAGAAGCATGTGAGTATTAAAGAATTTTTAAGTCAGTGAAAACAGAATGGTATTTAAGTTTAGTTTTCTATGGCAGATACTGAAGTTCTTCTTAAATTTTCACTTCCTTCCAATATTTTACAGAGCATTTTTTGTGGTACGCGTGGTCTTGTTGAAAAATTCAAAATACTGGTTAACAAATACTAGAGAATTAAGGAAAAGTTTCTTGAACATGCATTTACAAATAATTGTGACCATTCTTCAAGTTTGAAATTAATTACACTGGTTGGCAAAAAAACAAAAAAAGTCGGGAGCAAGAACTCTGTAAGGTATAATAAACTTGAGTGTGCTGAACTCAAAACAGTTAACAGATTTTTTCCATCACGTCTAGTTTTTGAGCTCTGCTCATCACAATTTTAGCTATAAAGTCCCAAAAATTAATTTTAAATGAAATGTTTTTTGACATTTGATTTAAAAATATTATTTTTCCGTAATATTTTCCTATTTTTTCAACCGAATCAGGAGTCGAAAACTGAAATTTACTTCAAATCTGCTTCAAAAACCATAAGTTACCTTAACCACCAAGATTTTGAGATATCATATTGAAAGGTCATATAAATTCTTCTAATTGCTTCATTTTTAGGACAAGAAAATCATCACTTTCAAATGTGGCGAAACCATTCGATTGCCACTCAAACGAAAAATGGATCGAGTCTATCTTATATCTGAATTAGCATCAAAATTGTTCCTCGTGAAACAACTCCCGGTGTGACAATATCCACATTAACTGGAATTCTTGAAGTCAAAGATAAAGTCCATAATATTGCTCCATGTGATGATGAATCGGATAGTAAAGCAAATACAAGTGCTGGCACAACTCTACATCCACCACTCTACAGAAGTTCTAAAAAAAGGTTAATATGAATATGGAGGAGTCGATATAGATTCCATATTGGCGGAAGATGGAATAATAGATATTAAAACAGAACGAATTGGAGGTGTATTAACGATAACCATACCAAGTGAAGATACGACTGGGAATCGACAGCAGGTATTTAATAACATTAATATCATTGATCATTGTTTAATCAATATCTTTCTATAGAATAACGAATCAGCAGGAGATATCAACAAAGGAAGGAATCAACAAAGGAGGGAATACTAGACATCCAAAACACAAACAACAGCAGCAACAACAAATAAAAAGATTTATTTTATTTAATATCTATTTTAAAATTGTATTTATTGTAATTTTTTGATCTAAAAAACATTAAAATAAAAAAAAAAACAATTTCAGTGAACAAAATTTATAAACAGAGTTTTTTGTTATGCTAGAAATGTCAAACATATTCGATACTCGAGTATCGATCGATTTCAAAATGCCGGACGTCACTCGTTCCGACTTCGGCTCCGTTTTCTCGGAATGGAGATTTTCACCACACCAATACATATGCAATCGACTTCGCGGTGATTATAATTTCCATACCAATTTGAGCTGCCTTCGGACCAGTTTCTGATCCGTAGTCGGAGTCAGCTCCGCCTCTGGCGGAGCGGATTCGGACCGAGGTCGGACCTGTTTGCTTGAAGGGCAAAAAATACCAAACGTCAGTTGACCGCTGAGTTTCCAGTCTTGGTATTTTTTGTTTATGGGTTTACCCATAAACAAAAAATACCAAACGTTAGTTGACCGCCGAGTTTCCAGTCTTGGTATTTTTGGTTTATGGGTGAAACCATAAACAAAAAATACCAAGACTGGAAACTCGGCGGTCAACTGACGTTTGCCTACAAGCTGCGAGGTGTGGTGAATGTCGTGAACCTATCGTTGTGTTCGTGTCCGATGTGTGGTGAATGTCGTGAATCTATAAATGGGTAAAACCATAAACAAAAAATACCAAGACTGGAAACTTTCGTACGTCTTTCCCCCCAAAACCCTTTTGTGTACAGTGTTTTCTGTGAATATATGTGAAAGCCACCACGTTGGTAAATGACGTTTACACGCACACATTCATAGATTCACGACATTAACCACACATCGGACACGAACACAACGATAGGTCCACGACATTCACCACACCTCGCAGCTTGTAGGCAAACTTCAATTGACCGCCGAGTTTCCAGTCCTGGTATTTTTTGTTTATGGTTTTACCTTAGAGGATATAATATATATTATATCCTCTAAAGGCTTGACCACACTGGAGGGTATGCGGTAGCGGTACGGGTAGCGGTGAGGGTACTTGTATGAAAAAAATTCCAAACTGACACATCAACGTTCAAGTGTGGAGTTTTTTTTAGTACAAATATCGTTACCGCTATACCGCATACCCTCCGGTGTGGCCAAGCCTTAAGAGTTTTACTTGCACTTTGTTTTTGGTTAGATTTTTCTATTTTACTGCAAATACATTAAGGCCGTGTGTGAATTGCGTTAAATAGTTAAATCCGTGTTAAATTTTTGACACTATTGAGGTGAACAAAATAATTTAAAAAAAAAGAATTTATTGTTTAAAATTTTGTCTGCCTTTTTTCTGCCATGATACTCCTTTTTAATAAAAAAAAAAACAAAACCATCTGCAAAAAAAATTTAACTCAAATTTAACCAGGTTCCGGAGCCCAATAAATTTTTAACACGTAAACATTTTTTATTCACCTCAATAGTGTCAAAAATTTTACACGAATTTAACTATTTAACGCAATTCACACACGGCCTAAAAAAAATTGTGTTTTCGATTCTATTTCAATTCGATTCCTCGATCTGGTACTTCCATATACCTGGATCGAAATTTCGATTCAGTTTCAATTCGATCTTTAAATCGGTCATACAAAAACGGGGTATTAGTTAAAGTTCAAGATTCAATGAAGAGTAAAGGCTTGGCCACACCGGAGGGTACGCGGTAGCGGTACGGGTAGCGGCAACGATATTTGTATTAAAAAAATTCCACACCCGAACGTTGAAGTGTCAGTTTGGAATTTTGTCCATACAAATACCCGTACCGTTACCTGTACCTCTACCGCGTACCCTCCGGTGTGGCCAAGCCTTTAAGGGAGAAAGAAAGTTCGAAAAAAGGGGATGGAAGATTTTTTACCCTAGGTGTTTTTTTTATTACCACCGGTCTTAACTGGACAAAAAAAAACGCCTCGCGGCCTTTGTATATAAAATCTATAGTACTATCATGAAAAAAAAACAGCGCCACCAAAAAAGTAAGTGAGCGAACGAACTAAAAACTATGTCAAATTTCAAACAGAAATGTATATCTCATCTCCTTACTCTCATTATTGAATTCGATCTAAGCGCCCTCGCGACCACTCAGGCAGCGAACATACTAAAAAATTTCACTTCATGATAGTACTATAGATTTTATATACAAAGCTCGCGGCTTAACCTGAAATCTTGGCAGCACTGCATATTGAATGTTTCGAAAACAACAAAAATTTAGAGTTGTCATATTTTCGCTTTCGGGTTTTTCTTGTATTTTTCTTGTTTATTTTACAAAGAGACACAAAAATGTATGCTACCAAAACTAGTTAGAAAAATAAGCTTTCTGCATAATTTCTTTTAATTTTTCAGGCCGAAAAACTATACAAAAATGCGTTTGAAAATTTTCACTTTTGTACTTTTTCACTTTTTGAGCGAATGTAGTTAAGGCTTTATATTTTTCGTTTCGTTGAAGTTGGGGGCCAAAGCAAAATTAAACATACATAAGTGGATAGCAGAAAGGGATAAATCCAACCAAATAACTGTTCAAACTTAAGTTCAGATGGTGCGTTGAACCCGGCCATTCTCTTTAATTTGAGAGCAGAATATAGACAAAAGATTCATTAAAAATAAGTCTGATGGGTGTGAACGAAAAATATAATTCCGCCATCAGGCCAAATGACAATCAGTCTGTCCGGTAAGTTGGTCAATGTGAACCCCCCTAATGTGAACCCCCCTTTTAAGCCAAACGTCAGTGTCGAGGAAAAAAAAACTTTTGACATTTCCCCTTCAAGCCTGGTGTGCTGTCCGCGCTAAATTTTAGCTCCCATACAAATTATCGAAAAAAATTATCGGAGCTAAAACGTATCCCATACAAATTATCGATAACTTGCATGGGAATTGTATCTCATCTAAAGTTTTGAGAACAGGCTTGAAGCCTGGTACGCAGCTCGCGCTAAATTTTAGCTCCCATACAAATTATCGATAACTTGTATGGGAATTTTATCTCGGCTAAAATTTAGCGCGAACAGCGTACTAGGCTTCAAGCAAGAAAACCTAGTTCAGAAAAGACACTCCGACCTCAAAACGAGAAAAACGCCCAGCAAACGCAGAACTACAGAAAAAACCGGTGTTATGTACGTAAAAGAAGTACTTCTTTTCCACTGAAAAAAGATAGGAGCTCGGGAAAAAACTCAGTTATATACTTTCTGTATATAAGAATACGTGAAGCAGCAATCTCTTTCTTGCATACAAGATGAAATAAATTTCCCCTCCATTAATAGTACAGACAAATGTACTTCAAAAGTGGATCAGCGAAGCACTTCTGGAAGTGGTTCTGATGTACATTTTCCAGTACTTTTTTACCTACAGAAAAAGCACTGAAACTTGTACTTTTAAAGTACTTATTTGGAGCACTTTCATGGGTTTTCCGTATTGCTAAAATCCATATTTTAATTTCATCTGAAAATAAAAAAATCTTCAAAACAAACAAACAATTCTTTTAAACAACTATTATTTAATATTTTATTGGAAAAACACAAAATAGTTTTTTTTTGAAAACAAAATACATAAAAAAAAGATCCTTGGGCACGCGACTGTGGCCTGTTCAGTTGAGAAAAATGAAAAAGAAGAAAATACTCTGCAGTCTGCACTTTGGTGGTAGTTTTTGTATCTTGTTTTGATTTTTTTTTTTTTCTAAATGCTCAAGGCTGAAGCTGCTGTAAACTCAGTCAATGATGTCTGGAATCGACAACTTTATAATTTATCAATTTTATAATCAGCATACCTTTATTTTCCAAATCAATTGGTGGTTGTTTTTGTATCATTTTGGTATTACTTTTTTTTTCTAAATGCACAAGGCTGAGGCTGTGCATTTTGATGGTGGAAATAAATTTTTGTGGCGTGCCGAAGAATTTGTGTGGTAGATATTGTTTAGAGAAAAAAGTTTTCACAAATAACACTCAACACTGAGAAGATTATATATTTTTTAAATTAAATTGTTTTTATTTTTATTCTTCAAATGGAGCAGCGAAAATTTTTTTTGATATTGCTGTGGCTATCAAGGTTTTACTGGTTTCACTAGAAAATATAAAATGTAGGAAAAGTCAAATCAAACGCGAGCCGCCATTACAAAAGAGACAAAACTTTGTGCATTGCATACATCGCGCTCTTTTCCTCCCATTTATCAAAGAAGAGTTTATTTTTTCAGGAGAAACAAAACTTCTATTTTTGGAGGGGAGAGATTTTGGTAAATAAGGAAACACATACAATCCTCAAAATAAGCTTTGTTGTTGGTTGTATTTTGCCCTAAACTACTGAGGTTTAGTTTGCAGGGCGGGGTTGCACTCACACACTTGCAACTTTTTGTGTATGAATACAAAGTCGAAGGAGAAATCGTGGTGAAAATACCAATACATA
Source organism: Episyrphus balteatus (assembly GCF_945859705.1). NCBI lineage: Eukaryota > Metazoa > Arthropoda > Insecta > Diptera > Syrphidae > Episyrphus > Episyrphus balteatus. Next base: position 60,947,587 of record NC_079135.1, read on the forward strand.
TGCAATCGGCTCCACGGTGATTATAATTTCCGTACTAGCCGCCGTGGGAACCCTTTCGTAGTCGAGCTCGGACTCACGTCGGAGCCGATTCGGACCGAGGTCAGACTCGTTTACTTGAAGGGTAGGTACTAAAGTCCACTTCAGCCCTGTTCCTTTGGGAGGTGACAAAGTAGGTACTACTAGTAGTTTACTAGCAAATTTCAATGAAACGAACTTACAACGAATTCAGTACAAATCGTATCTACTCGGGAAGAAGAGCATGAGTTGATGATAGTATTAGATTAACCAAAACATCTACTAGTAGTAAACTACCACCTCCAATGGAACAGGGCTTTTATTTGACATAAAATATATCTTAATTAAAGATGAATATCATAATAATGATAATAACACGTCTCGTGTTATCACATGAGGTCAGCAAAGAGAAGAAAGTTAAATTAAATCGTAACGTAAAGGTCCCCACCCATAGAATCCGTTGCGTCGAAGTTTTCAACTGACAGCTCTACAAAATACACACGTTCTTAAGGGAAGCAACCCATAAGCGACGGATCGGACGGAGGCTAACGGATTCCACTGAAGAAGTAGCCCAACTTTCTACTTTTTCATCGGTCGTATCCTTTGACATTTGTTGTCAACAATAGATTAGTTCGATTTTCTGTTTCTGAGTGCACACCGGGGAATTTCAGAACTAAGAACTGTGTTCTTTTCTTCTCTTCTTTTATGAATTGTGCACTTTAATTGTTCATTTGTGAAGAAAATGTAGTAAAAGTTACATTTAATGATATATTTGATAAATTATAACAATTAGGTAAATACTTAAATTCTGTTGTAGAGTTCAATTTTAGTATGCCAAAGTCATTCCTACAACTGATAATTTGTTATAAAAAAATTGTTTTCACCTGAATCACAATTAAGAGTTTGCAACTTTGTTCCAAAATATTTATTTATAACGGTAGTATTCGTTGACAAGGAAAATGTTAAAAAAAATTATTTGTTTTCTCGCTCCAACCTCAAGGCATGATTGGGAAACTTCAAATGTCAAAATAGCAAATGTCAAAAAGAGTCCAAACATTTTTAAATCTGTTTTAAAATTTCTGCCTCACTTCGCCATCTCTTTCTCACCAAAAAGTGCGAGTGAGAAATAACACAAGACGTCAAAATGAGTCGGTTGACTGAGGCCAATGTGAACATCGTCATGGGTTGACTAGTTGACAAAAATTAAAAAAACAAAAATGCAATATTGGTCTTCTAAGGGCCAGTTGTACAAACGTGGTTCATCCTCGGATCAACGTTTGAACTCGGTTCAACTCATTTGCAGTGTTGTACAATCGAGGTTCAGGTCTTAACCCACTGCTGAACCACGATCAGAAGTTACCCACCGATATTGGTGGGTTAGCAGTGGTTCAGCCATGGATCAGATGATTTTTAGTGGAAAAAATGTTGCTTTCTCACTTTAATCTGATTTTTTTGACAGTTCGGCTAATATAAATAATAAATAAAATAATAACACAGCTTTTACCAGCTTAATTTATTTTATTAATACTTTATTAGTTTTTTTTTCTTTTAAATATATACAATTTTCTGCCCAAAAAAAAAACAAAAATAAATAAACAACATAAACAGGCACCCAAGAATCCTCATCCTCCTGATTAGTCCAGTAATGAATGCATAATCCGGCCGCCATTAGATTAGAAGGGGCAAAACAACTATACTCTGTCCGATAAAAATTGGCAGTACAGGCCTTATGGAAGAGCTTTTTTAAAATCAGTGGGACCTAACAGTTGCCAAACGAAAAATATGCCCCTGAAACACACAAAAAAACCACAGGCGCGCCATGGCATTGTTGTTGTAATTTCTTTACCAAGCGACGTACATCCCCCTATGACCGATCTGCGACACGGTCTGTGGCAAAATTGAAACTCAATCATCAAAGTTGCTTTTTAAAACTATTCACAATACATAAGAGTTACCATTGGTAAACTTCCTTCATAAACTACTCCCTTTTCTATTATTTTTTGAAAGAGCTTTCAGGATTAATGCTTTTTTCAAGCTTTTAAAACGGAAAAAAGCATATGTGTTGACGTGGTGCTGGGGATGTTTTTTTTTTTTTATTTTGTGTATGTAGGAAAACAGTTAATATCAATATTTTAACACGCATTTCAACATTTTAACAGGAAAAATTTGTTACGCATTCGTGGGGTTGGGCTGTGTCTTATATGAGAGAATTTTTGTTTGTTATTGTGGTGTAAAAAAAAAAATTAATTTGTTTTATTCGTTTTTGTGAAATTTTACCGCCAAGATGGTAACGCTGGTACCTTTTCGAAACATTTTTTCTGGATAGTATGGCATCGCGGTGTGAGCTTTTTGATGTGATAGACATATCCAGGAGGCGTGAAGAAGAGTGAGATGCAAATACCCTATCTTCCCTGTACTGCCAATTTTTATCGGACAGAGTATAGTTTCACTAATATTATGCTTTATTTTTGTGTATTTTATTGCCAATTACAATTAATAGATGAGAATTTAGTTAAATTAAGAAGACGAAACATTTTCACGCACTTGTGCTTTATAAAATAAGGACAACTGACAGTGACATGATCTATATACATACTAAAATTTTCTTGTATATAAACCTGAACTGGGGTTGAACTGACTCTCACTTGATCCACAAATGTACAACCCACTCAAAGTTGAACCTGGTTCAAGAGTTAACTCGAGTTCAGCTGATCCGTGGGTTAACCCTCAATTTGTACAACTGGCCCTAAGGGCCAATTGTAAAAACGTGGTTCATCCTCGGATCAACGTTTGAACTCGGTTCAACTCATTTGCAATGTTGTACAATCGAGGTTCAGGTCTTAACCCACTGCTGAACCACGATCAGATGTTACCCACCGATATTAGTGGGTTAGCAGTGGTTCAGTCATTGACATTAGGTATATATATACTTAAATTTTCTCGTATATAAACCTGAACTGCGGTTTAGCTGACTCTCACCTGATCCACAAGCCACAACTGTACAACACACTCAAAGTTGAACCTGGTTCAAGAGTTAACTCGAGTTCAGCTGATCTGTGGGTTAACCCTCAATTTGTACAACTGGCCCTAAGACATGGAGCTGGGCAAGTATGTGTTGAATCACTGTTGTTTGCTGTTTTTAATTTCATTTTGCTCATTTTGAGGGAAAGCGGGACTTTGAAAAACACTGAACAAAATTTTAGTCATTGTCATAGTTTGAGATTTTATTTTTGTGTATTTTAATTTGGTTCAAGCCTTGTATATATAAACTATAGTACTATCATGAACTTGAATTTATTAGGTCCGCTTCCTTTAACTAGGGTGCGCTGCGGTAGTTTTATTCAAGATTTGAAAGGTAGAATGAAGGAATAAAATACGTGTGTAAGAGGGAGAAAAATACTTTTATCAATTTAATAGGATAAAGAGAAAAAACCGAAATCATATGTTTGAACTTCGACAGCCTGGAAAAAGCGAAGGAGAAATGTAAACTAAATATTTTTTATTATTTTGTGGTTGTATTTCTTCCCTTATTATTCAAATAAAAACGCCATTTTTATTTTAAATTTGCCAATATATTTCGAGGTTCATACCTCATCTTCAGGGCTAAAAAATATTTATTTAATAAGCGTTTTTAATATATAATTATAAACATATACAATAAAAATAATTTACCTATTATAAAACTATTTTAGTTATAATGTACAAATTATTTCTTCTGCTACAACATTTATGTTTTATGATTATGATTGTGATGATAGAAGAAGCTACCAATTCCTATCTGAAACACAAGATGAAACAGAAAATCGTGATCCAAAAATCTATTCATCTATAGCATATATTCCGGGATTGAGTGAATCCTTAGCAAAAAAGTGTGAATACTTTGTACCTGAAATAAAAACTGCTATGAGACCAAATCATAAAATATCTCATTTTTTCGCAAATACTAAATCAAAGATTGAAAAAACTAATAAAAGTGGAGTAGTTTATTCTATTCCATGCAATGATTGCCCAAAAATATATATTGGTGAAACAATACAGAAATTGGGTTCTCGTATAAATCAACATAAAAATGAATGCAGAAAAGTCCTCGAAGGTTCATCAAACAAAAATATTGCCGCTCTAGCTGAGCATACAAAACAAAATGGCCATTCATTTAAATTTGATGAAACTAAAATTTTAAAATCTGAAAAACAAAAATTCAAACTACAAGTACATGAAGTCAATCAAATTATTAAACATGAAGAAATTGTTTGTAATTTTAAAACAGATAAAAAAGACTACAGCAATACTTATCATAATTTAATAGTTAGCTCTTAAATTTAGATTAATATTAATTTGTTAAATAATCACTTTATTTTTACTCAGTAATTTTTGCTAGATTTGATTCTTAAATTTAAAAATCAAAAATAAAAAATTAAAAATAAAATAAAATCAATCACAATCATAATCATAAAACATAAATGTTGTAGCAGAAGAAATAATTTGTACATTATAACTAAAATAGTTTTATAATAGGTAAATTATTTTTATTGTATATGTTTATAATTATATATTAAAAACGCTTATTAAATAAATATTTTTTAGCCCTGAAGATGAGGTATGAACCTCGAAATATATTGGCAAATTTAAAATAAAAATGGCGTTTTTATTTGAATAATAAGGGAAGAAATACAACCACAAAATAATAATATTATAATTCAGCAAAACAAAATATAAAATATAAATATTTTTTGTTTACAACTCTTTGTTTATTTGTTTGTTTCCTAGGTGATAGTAATTAGAGTATTTTTGAATCAAATAATTTATGTTTGCGAATTTGAATAGATTTTTCTTTTGGGACTTTTATTGGATTTATTCTAAGACAATATTGCAACATTTAACTTATCCTGTATTGCTTTTTATATACCTATTATAATTTTTACTTTATAATTCAAATTGTTAATATAAAAACAAATTTTAAACTGCGTCATTTTGAGTTATAAAGTAAATAAAGTTAAAAACTTAATTATTATATTAATAAAATAAATTAGAGTTACGTTAAATGTTGCAACATTGCGTAAAAAAATATCAAACAAAAATTCCAAAACAAAAATTTATTCAAGTTTTCAAAGCAAAATATTCTATTCGATAGCAATCACCTAGGAAACAAGAAAAAAGATATTTAAAAAAGGAGAAAACAAACAAAAAAAATACATTTCCAAAGAAGAATACAATTTCAAATTTAAATTCAAACGTGATTGCCACATCGGTCAAATTAAACTTAAATATTTAAGTAGATTATTATCAACGCTAATACAAACATTTAAATACAATAATGTTTATATTATTGAAGTTAAGAACTTATGATGTTACTTGTTATTTACAACCACAGTACACATAAAAAGGTAATATATTCCGAACTGACATTGGTCGCCAGATTGTCAAAACATGACACTTTGGCGACCAATGTCAGCTACCGAATTCTTAATTGTTTAAAATACCGACGAAAAACGCACAAAAACCGATAAACCACGCACACCAATAATATTTAAACAATTATTTACCATTTTCCGCTATGAAACACGAAGAAAATTTGTTATTTTTCAATTTATAATATTTTTAAATGACATTTTATAAATTAAAACAAAAACAAATTTCCTGTTTACTGCGATTGAAATATAAAAATTAAAGGCCGACCAATCTGTCAGGATTGGTGCCCATTTTTGACAAACAAATTTTGACAACGTTCGGAATATATTACCTTATTATGTGTACTGTGATTTACAACTACTTGTTTTTTGTTTTATATATTAAAGAAGTAAATAATTTTCTATCTGAAAATTATTTTTCAATATTAATTATTCTTTTCAAAAACTTTGTTATTAGCTGAACTAATATTTCTCTTAAATAAAAATCTAATTGTTATTTGTTTATTAATAAAACTGGCTTTCCATTTAATAAATGTAATAGGTTATGGGACCAGCAGCTATTTTATAAATAAATATTAAACAGATTATTTAAAGAAATATTATTTTTCGGTAACGATAAGAAGAAGATTCATTTTCAAAGAAAAATTAAGAAGATATTAGATACAGATATGGATCTAATGAAGAATATTAGTGAACAAGATTGGCCAATATGGAAGCGGAAAATACGAGATCTTCTTGATTATCACGAAGGGGCAGTTGACGTCATAGATGGAAATTTAGAGAAGCCTGAAGCATTGGCAGCTACTTCTTCGGAACCTGAGAAGAAAGAACACAAGGCGAAGTGTGATTTATACAGAAGAGCAAAGTAAGTTACTCAAAGTCTATGATAACTAGCTCTGTAACTGATGCTGTATATCAAAAAATCATGGACAAGGAAACGGCTTACGATGCATGGAATGCATTGAAGAATCAATTTGAAGCGTCTTCCAAAGATCAGCTATTCAAAATTTGTACTGATCTGTTTAGTTTCAACTGGAAGACAGGCGATGATGTGTCTACACACATTGCTCAGTTAAGAAACTTATGGAATGAGCTTAATAATGGTCTTATTGCTAAGAATTGCCATTTTGTAACGTACTATTTTAGGCTTTCGGTCAGTGCTGATATGCTAGTTCCCATTTTTAGCTCGTCGGTGGGGTGGGTTGTTTGACCTTATTATACATTACAAAAAAAAATTTAATCATATCAGGCTTAAGCATCCATAGGTGTTTGAAGATGCGTGAGAATCCTTCCTGCCCTCCCTCAAACGATTGGTGGATTGACAATGGGGCAACAAAACATGTCACTAAATCTGCAGATTATTTCTACGAGTTTAAAGAATTTGAGACTCCGTGCAGTATTCAAGCAGCTGGAAAGGAAACTTAAAAAGCAGTTAGCAAAGGAAACATTCTGACGATGTCCCGAGTCAATAGTGAAGAGATCGAAATTACATTGAGAGATGTAGGTACGGTATGTACCTAATGTTTCTAGAAATCTATTTTCAGTACTAGCATCTGAAGACAGAAACCAAGATAGCATATTTAAGTCATTGCCTACAAAATGCTGGCTTGAAGTAAATGCTCAAGTCTTGTTATGTGGCTAATGGTAAGACGAATGGGTCACTGTATAAAGCAGATATCCGAATAGTCAAAACTCAAGAAAGATGTGGTCTAAACATTGCAGTCACAATGTTAATTTAATTTAGCACAACATTACAACTTTACCACGAGAGATGGGGTCACCAAGACAAACGTCACGTCAAAGCATTACTAGAAAGAGAGTTGGGAATCAATGTAAAACTAGATAATACTATTTGTGAGCCATGTATTTATGGGAAAATGCATCGATTACCTTTTGGAACTCGAAGAAAAGCAACTCAACCAGGCGAGTTAATGTCGACTGATGTTTGTGGACCGTTCAGTGGTTCATTCAAGAACAAGCGTTATTATTTAGTTGTGTTTAAAGATAGTTTCACAAAATATGGCTATGGTTTTGCAATTGAAAGAAAGTCAGACGTAAAAGATGCCCTGAAAGAAGTGCTAGCACATGCAAAAGGTTTAGGTTATAATATCAAAGAATTATTAAGTGACAATGAGGGTGAGTTCGACAATGCTGAAGTCAAAAATATACTTCGTGACCATTAGAGTGGGCCGAAAAACACTTTTTTTCGAATTTCAAATCGTAATAGCGCGGAAAAGTTGCGAATGGTGATGACTAATAAGGGTTTAAAAAATAATCAAAATCAGTTCATATCTTCCGGTCGCGCATCGGCTCTGAAGTATGAAAAAATTTTTAAAAAATGGTATTTTTACAAAAAAAAATTTACCACCCTAACATATTATTTTTTGAACATTATAGCTTTAAAAAACTCTCATGTGAGCTAAATATTAAGCAGAAAAAAAAATTGGCTCAAATTGATTAAGGACTTCGGTGGCACATGTGTTTCAAATTTTGTCAAAAATGGCAAAAATCATATTTTTGCGATATTTTTTTTCCTTTTTATAAACTATTTTTAAAATTATTATTTTTACCAAATAAGAATTAAAAATGAAGTTGACACAATCAGTGAAAGCCGTGAAGTCGCTGAATATATAAAAATCTTTCGGTCAATTACGCTTTGGCTATTTATTAATCTCTTTGCCGCACAGTGGTGCCTTTGGTGCTTTTTTGGCTTCAAAAATCATTTTCACGGCCATTTCTTGATGAAAAGTCATGAAATTTAGAACACTGAAATATATAAGTATAAGATATACGAAAAAGCTACCAACTTTTTTTTTACTCAAAATGGTGGTCCCAAAATGGCGATCAGAATAAGCATTTATAGAATCTTCTTTTGCGAAACTGTTTATAAGCTAAAAATTTAGCTAATTGATGAAAAACAGATGTTCGACTTTTGAATTAGGTACAACTGTTCATATTTAATGAAAAAAAATTCAAACATTGTTGAAACAAAGTTCAAAAAGAGTCAAAATAGTAAACCGCACTTTCGACCTTTTTTTTGTGCTATTTTTTGATTTTTTGTTTATAAAGCTCAATTTTTGATATCTTCCTTCTTTATTTTCATAAAAAATTGACTATTTTGGCTTTATATAATTCCCAACTATGTTTAAAAGTAGATATTAAGAAAGAAAAAAAATGAAAAGATAAAAAAACTGTGCTAACTTCAAAAGGAAACAAAAAACAGCACAAAAAAAAGGTCGAAAGTGCGGTTTACTATTTTGACTCTTTTTGAACTTTGTTTCAACAATGTTTGAATTTTTTTTCATTAAATATGAACAGTTGTACCTAATTCAAAAGTCGAACATCTGTTTTTCATCAATTAGCTAAATTTTTAGCTTATAAACAGTTTCGCAAAAGAAGATTCTATAAATGCTTATTCTGATCGCCATTTTGGGACCACCATTTTGAGTAAAAAAAAAGTTGGTAGCTTTTTCGTATATCTTATACTTATATATTTCAGTGTTCTAAATTTCATGACTTTTCATCAAGAAATGGCCGTGAAAATGATTTTTGAAGCCAAAAAAGCACCAAAGGCACCACTGTGCGGCAAAGAGAATAATAAATAGCCAAAGCGTACTTGACCGAAAGATTTTTATATATTCAGCGACTTCACGGCTTTCACTGATTGTGTCAACTTCATTTTTAATTCTTATTTGGTAAAAATAATAATTTTAAAAATAGTTTATAAAAAGGAACAAAAATATCGCAAAAATATGATTTTTGCCATTTTTGACAAATTTTGAAACACATGTGCCACCGAAGTCCTTAATCAATTTGAGCCAATTTTTTTTTCTGTTTAATATTTAGCTCACATGAGAGTTTTTTAAAGCTATAATGTTCAAAAAATAATATGTTAGGGTGGTAAATTTTTTTTTGTAAAAATACCATTTTTTAAAAATTTTTTCATACTTCAGAGCCGATGCGCGACCGGAAGATATGAACTGATTTTGATTATTTTTTAAACCCTTATTAGTCATCACCATTCGCAACTTTTCCGCGCTATTACGATTTGAAATTCGAAAAAAAGTGTTTTTCGGCCCACTCTAGTGACCATGGCATTGTGCAAAGACTGACCGTGAGGAGAGAAAACAGAACTATCATAGAAATGGCAAGAACTTTCATCTTTCAAATATTCCAATTCAGAAATTACATTTCCAGAAGCCATTGGGAAGAATTTGTAAAAATACCATTAGGGGTATTCACGATCCGATGCAACTGGTCTAGTATCATTGCAAAAGTGCAAAAGTGTAAAATCTTGCAACACTACAACAACAAAATATATGGATTGAAATTTCACAATGGTCTTGCACTTTTGCTATACCCTAGACCTATTGCAAAATAAAAATACAATGGTGTAAATTTTTTTTGACAGATGGAAGCTCGCCGTCGCGTGTCGCCCATGATGAACAGTTTATCTTTTTTATTCTTATTCTTTTTTATTTTGTTTCTTTTGATGTAATTTGTGAAAATAAATTAACCCGAACACAACAAAGAATGAAATTATAAAAAAATTGAAAAAAAAAAAGAAGCATCGGTGGAAAGACAACTCCGTAAAAAAAAAGAGTGAAGCTGATATAAATCATATCATGGATTCCATTCAATATTTACTATAGATAAGAAGAGGTGCGTTCACGATCTATTGTAAAAAAATAAAATTTTACACTTTTACTAGGCCTGTTGCACCAGATCGTGAATACCCCTATTGTTTTACCCCTACATGATGTTAAAGAAGAAAGATCTGACAATGAACCTGAAAATACATTTATAGAAGAAGAATCAACAATGACAGAAAACGAAGAATATAGAACCAGCAGTGACAATGAAGAAGATATAGAAAGTGATGAATATAATACCGGCCAACACACTGATCTAGACAATGAAGAAGAAGAAATTCAACAACCATTAATAGGAAAAGAAAGTCTAAGAAAAAGCACACAATTTAAGAGACCAATGAAGTTTGATGATTTTGTTATGTCAGCGGAAGAATTTGTAAGTAATTTAGAAAGTCCTGAAAATTACCAAGAAATTGTATCACTCAAAGAAAACCAGACATGGATACTATCCGAACTACCGAAAGGAACACAAGCTATACCTTGCAAGTGGGTTTACAATCTGAAGAAAAATCCTGATCGACAATCGAGAAATATAAAGCCAGGTTAGTAGCAAAAGGTTTTAGCCAGCGTTTTGGTATTGACTTCTGTCAAACGTTCAGTCCTGTTGCGTAATTAGGGACGATACGGTCAATTTTAAGTATTGCTGCAAGTGAAGACATGCACCTTGCGCAATTTGACGTATCAACAGCCTTTCTATACGGAGAACTTGAAGAAGTCATATTTATGAAGCAACCAGAGGGGTTTACTGATGGTACAGATAAGGTATGTAAACTAAAAAGAAGTCTTTATGGTCTTAAACAGTCGTCAAGGTGGTGGAATAAACGGTTTGGAAACTTTTTTTTGAATTTGGGATTCAAAACAAGTGAAGCTGATCGATGTTTGTTTATTCGTGAACGAAATGGGAATTCTCTTATTCTCGTTTTATATATTATTCTCGTTTTATATGTTGATGACGGCTTAGTTGCGGCCACAGATAAGAAAGACTTAGATTTATTCATAAATGAACTTAAACAAGAATTTAAAATCATCTCGAAGGAAGCTGTTTATTTTCTGGGACTAGAAATCGAGTTGAAAGATAAAAACATTAAAATTAAACAGACAGCACATGCTAGAAGAATTTTTGAACGATTTAATTTTTCTGAGTGCAAATCGATTTCAACTCCTATGATCAAGAATACTGAAACTTTGAAATCAGGGAAAGAAGAAACAAAGAAAAACACATTTCCATACAGACAAGCCGTTGGTGCATTAATGTATTTAATGCTTGGTACAATACCGGATCTTGCATAGTGTAGTATTTCTTTCAAGAACACTCGAAAATTCATCAACTGAAGATATTACCAGAGTCAAGAGAGTTTTTCGATACATAGCTGGAACATTAGAATGTGATATAACTTATCGAAATGATGCAGAAAAACGAATACTGGAATGCTACAGTGATGCAGGTTGTTGCTGGTTAGTGGAGGGGAAGGAGCGTGGAAGAGGAAGAGTCGATAAGGCAGCAAAACTACCATACCGTGACAGGAACATCTGGAAAAGGAAAGAGGAACACCAGGAAAAGGGAAAGAGTGTCTACTCCCGAGAACTTGGCCTGCTTGCTGTGCGCAGCTTCAGCTCGTCGGATGTGGTTGGGATCTTGTTCCCGGAAGTAAACTTCACCAGCAGCCAAAAACATAAATCAGGCCGATAACTAACAACTAAACTCAAAATTTGACGCGGACGGACGTTCACCACCCCAAGGGCACTGCCGGTGTTGTTGCAGTGTGGCCTTTTACTCACCCAACCATGAGAATCCTCGGCCATTTTGGATTCTCCCAAACGCGTTTTCGTTCCAGCAGAATCAGGTCCTCACCATCGTTAACGATCAGCTACCATCAGCACCCCTGAAAAGTCTTCAATCAAATCCGGATTTCGCTAATGCGAAACGGAAACAAAACAGCCCAAAATATTTAATTTTTGCGACTTAAGGCGTCATCAAAGTTTATTTTGACGTTATTTGAAAATCAAAACAAAAATCAAAAAAAAAAAAATCGAAATAAATTAATTAACAGTAATTAAGATCGAAAGTAAACTTAAAACAAAAAAAAAAAAACATTATTATACCCTTTATGGCATTTAAGTTTACTAAAGAAGCTACACGGCCCTGGATTCCCTACCCCCAGAGAGCTCTTCGAAGGTAATTCTCACCCAAGGACACTAAAAACAATGATCGCGTTGACCCTTTCAGGAACTTGATTTTTCTCACTTACAACTCTATATAAATTAGGGAATTTTTTTTATAAATATTAATAAAAAAAACGATAAATAATTTAAACTTTGACGCCATAACAAAAAAATATGTTTTAATAAATAATGGACGATCACAAACACATAATTTAGTTTTCTGTTTCTTTCTTTGTTTCTTTTAGATAGCAGTTTCTTCCTTTTTTTTATATTTTTGATTATTGTTAGCACTCAATAGCAAAAAATTAATCGGGCGGCCCAGCACTATAGTGCTTTATTGAGGGGCCGCCGAGGATTCACCTAAAACTTTTCAAATTTTAACTAAACTCAATAAAAATAAATTTCTTTTCCGAACTCACCACTTTTCATTTAGTTTTCATTTTTTTTTTTAATTTTCTTTGTAGGATAATAATTTTTAGCGTTAAACTATCTACATAACTGAAAAAAAAAAACAAACGAAGTTTTAATATTTTTCTTTAAGTTTCTATAGGGTTAAATCACGCACTTTTTTTCTTCTGCACTGTATGAAACCACGATCGTATTTGAATGTGCAGATTTACTGTCAACAACAAAAAACATATGTCCCGTAAGATCTCAGGCAAAGCTATGCAAAAATTATCAGATGATTCTTCCCTAACTGGAAAACATCATCCGATCCACATCTCTTAATATAAACAACAACAAATACTGTACGAAGATAAAAAAAATCTACATGTATTTATGTTCTTTTTTCTTTCTGTGATCAGTGTGTGGGTATAAAAGCATCATTAGGGTAATTTCCCTTTGCTTTTCCAAATTCGGAGTAAGGGAGGTACCATATTCATATTATATTCATATATAATCCCATGAAACAAACAGATGTAACCTTTCGCCCACAGGTGTCTTGCAAGAGTTAAGGGGTGACTACAATGGTCCTCTTTTACTTGATAAACATTAACCCAAAACACGATCGAAACAAGAACTAGCCCTTCAAGCAAGAAAACCGAGTTCAGAAAAGACACAGAAAAGCCGATGTGGGACCCGTTTCGTAGTCGAGGTCGGAACAGCTTCGGACCGAGGCCGGACTCGTTTGCTTGAAGGGAGTCCAAATGTTAAACTCGATCCACCATGTAAACGTAGTACCTCTTGATCTTTTATTTTCTTATCGCTCCCTTCAAGCAAACAGGTCCGACCTCGGTCCGAATCCGCTCCGCCTGAGGCGGAGCTGAGTCCGACTTCGGATCAGAAACTGGTCTGAAGGCGGCTCAAATTAGTATGGAAATTATAATCACCGCGAAGTCGATTGCATATGTATTGGTGTGGTGAAAATCTCCATTCCGAGAAAATGGAGCCGAAGGCGGACCTGAGCCGGAGCAGCGAAAACCTACCAGAAAGAGGAATAAGAAAGGGATGACATTTCGCATTTGCGACCAAAAAAAGAACAAGATTTATTTTTTTTTTTTCACTGAAACTGTTTTATTTTTTATTTTATTTTGGCAAACAAAATTTTCACAATAAATATAAATATAAAATACAATACATTTTTTTTCATTTTATTTCATTTGATGCTGCTGCTGTTGTTGGTGTTTTTTTAGATACCCAATCGCATGTTTCACCTTCTAGATTTTTCTTCATCATTAGAGATTACATCTACAACACAAGAAGAAACAACATTTTAACCCAAACACTTTGAGCGATATATAAAACATACCTTTTTTGTTTTCCATATTGTTTATAACTTAATAAAATTGTTTATAATTAATAAACTAACATTATACAAACAACGACACGAGACACGACGCGACCAAACACTTCAACAAAAAATAACAAAATGACGCTTTGGCTTTTGTTGGCCTTGTCTTTCTTTTCCTTTTCTCATTTTTCACCACGATTCTCGTTCGACTTTGTGTTCATACACAAAAAGTTGCAAGTGTGTGAGTGCAACCCCGCTTTTCGCAGTCGGAGGTCGGACTGTCTTTTCTGGACTCCGTTTTCTTGCTTGAAGGGCTGTAGTGTCAATCTGTCATTCTCATTCAATTTTATTTCTCCAATCAATGGTAAACAATATTCTATTTTGATTTTATTTCTATAATATTTCATTTTTTGATCTGTCTTTATTTAAACCATACTAAAAATCCTTTTTATCTTTTTCAGCTTGGGTCTACTATCATCAAGGGAACCTTCACCAAGGATTTCGTCAAGGAAAAAGGTAAGTTTGGTTTGTTTACGTTTTTAGTTTGCAAGTTAAAGTTTTGTTTTCTTTTCCTTTTCTAGGCTCTGGATGTAAGTTCCAAGGCGTCCGTAACAAGGTTTTGGGGGTTGTATGAAGACAGGACGTTCAACTTCTGGAGTCGTTATTAAATATGCTGGTGGAGCTATCTCTTGGCTTAGCCAAAGACAAGCAATGGTGGCTACATCAACTACAGAGGCAGAAATAGTAGCGGCAAATGAAGCAGCCAAAGAAGCCATTTGGTTAAAAAGATTATTCAAAGGCATTTTTGAACTGAAGGATGTGCCAGTCATTCAAGTCGAAAATTCTGCGGCAGTACGACTTTCACAAAACCCAGAATTTCACCGAAGGACGAAACATATTGCCATAAAACATTTCTTCATTAGAGAGAAAGTTTTTGAATGACAAATTATGGTTCAACAAATTTCAACCGAACAACAACTTGCAGATGTAATGACAAAGCCTTTACCAAGCCATCGTCTTAAAACATTATGCAAACAAATTGGGCAAGATGTTTAAATGGAACTTTCAAGTAACAAGGGAAAGTATTGCAGTTAAGAACTTATGATGTTACTTGTTATTTACAACTACTTGTTTTTTTGTTTTATATATTAAGGAAGTAAATAATTTTCTATCTGAAAAATATTTTTCAATATTAATTATTCTTTTCAAAAACTTTGTTATGAGCTGAACTAATATTTCTCTTAAATAAAAATCTAATCGTAAATAAATATAATAAAACTGGCTTTCCATTTAATAAATGCAATATATATGCCACATTCAATGAAAGTGTTGACGAAACGAAATGTTTCGAAATCACATTTGAAGTTAAATGTTTCATTATTTTCTAGGAAGTTAAAAACGCTTCCCACTTATTAGAGAGAGAAGATTCAAACAAATATTCAACATAAAATTTCACTTAAAAAAAAAAAAATGAATCTAAATGAAATTGAAAAAAATTAAATGTTTCTGGACGTCATCATTCTGATTGGAGAATTTTATAACTCTATGCTTTATGAAACTTAAGTATTTTATCATAACTATTTATCATTTCATAAGACTTTTTATAATTGTTTTGTTTTTTTTTTCGAAAAAATATCGATATGTATTTATTTCCAAAATTTTTAATTTATTTGAAAACAAAACAATTTCTTACAAACCTTATCTGTTAAACTACATCAAAAAAAATAATTCTTACTTATGGGCAACCGTGGTTGTACGTTTTTTGTTTTTTTTTTTCAATTTTTAATTGGGGATTGGAAAAGTTGATATGCGCTACCGGTGGTCAAAATTTGCAACTAAATAAACAGGACGGAAAGAACCAGCGCCACCTTGTTGTGAGAACACACACGTCAAGCTGTCAAAACATCCGACATCTTGATTTTTTGGGTAAGCACCATAAACAAAAAAATACCAAGACTGGAAACTCGGCGGTCAACTGACGTTTGCCTACAAGCTGCGAGGTGTGGTGAATGACGTGAACCTATCGTTGTGTTCGTGTTTTATGAAATTTAAGCAAAAAAAATGGTTTTGTTAAAAAAAATTTAATTTTAATTTTAAAAAACAATACGACAACATCGGCAATTTTTAATCTATAGACTTTAAAGTATTTTTAATTTCCTACGTTTGAAAAAAAAAATCGTCAAAATCAGAGCTTTTCGCCCGGGTTCCCTGATAATTTGCTTTAGTTACTCTACTATGAGTAACTGTTTAAAAAAACATTTTCACAAAATAATTTTTTATATTTATTATTTATTTACTTTATTTATTTTTTTAATAAACAATACTTAATTTAACAAAACAAAATTTTAACTAAACATATAATTTACATTTTCGTTACCTTTTTGTTTCCAAAAACAATCTTCGATTATTAACCGCAGGACCACTGTTCCCCTGTTAACATATATAAAAAAATTCACTTCCAAAAATATTTACAAATTTTATTTTTTACAATTTAGTTTCTTACCAAAAAATTTAAAAATATCAGAATTTGAGTTGTTTTGAAAAAAACAATTTTAAAATTTGACGATGATCGCTGAAAAAGAACCAATTATTTTTAGCCAATTAATCCACCATTAATTTAAGTTAACCTTTTCAAAGTGCAGTTGCAGTCGTTATCTTGGACAGTTAGTATATCAAACATAAACATTATATTCATCTCTTTCCCACATATATACAAATTGAATTTAAATTGTAAAATATAGCAATATTTGTAATGCTATATATGTTTTGTCTTTTTTCAATGATTTTCTCTTTCATATCTAATTGGGTGGAGGGTTGTAAAAATTTATAGGGGTATTCACAAACAAAATTCAATTTTAGGTTCAAATATTTTATTGAAACAATTTTCTCCCAAAAAATGTTAGTTCCCAATCTGTTGTCTTAAAGTTGATTTGCATGAATTCCCAAAATTTTTGAAGCCGTTTTCCTTAAAACTACAATATATTACCTAAAAATTATAATTAATTAATATACATTTACCACACCATTAACATGTAATTATAAAAAAAAAAAATGTGAACTCATTGTTTATTTTCAGAGCACCAGCAACAGCAGCAGGCGAATAAAGATTGGGCCATGACTACACAGTGTTGTTCCAATTTTACATTTTCATTGCCAACAACCTCACAGGTTAGGTTATCGGAAAATCACTATTCAGCGAAGCACTTGCGCTATTGCAGAGTAGCAATGCTATAGCTCTAGACCCGGCGATGATCTTGGCGCATGCAACGACAACAAATGATATAAAAACTGCTTTCGGTTACCAGAATAAACAGCAATCGCATGTTGTTCCACTTGAACCAGGAGTCCCAGGAAAGAATCTCGTCCAAGATAGACTGAAAATTAAAATCATTAAAAATATCTATGTGTAACAAAAATAACAATTCCCATTCAAACGGTGGCGAAGGAAGTGGGGGAGTCACATTAGATACGACACCAGCTTTGTCATCTGTTGAGTCGGATCAGCCAATAAGTCCATTGGCGATCGTATACATTAAATGTGCTAAAAATTGAAACCCAAGAGACCCAACCCAACTAACAATTTTACCTCCACGAGGTTAAGATTTTTAATTTCTTGCAGCTATTATCTCTACAGGGCTTGTATTTAGTTTGCGAATCGAAAATTCAAACTTTCGAGGCTTAACTTTCGTTAACCGCTTCCTAGAAACCTAGTGCAAGTGGAATCTAAAAATTTCTACAAGCATTAATGTAAACATTTCGTTTAAATTTCATTACGGCCACATGAAATTCCATTGTAGAAGCACAAGAAATAAAAGCCAATAACTGACTTCTTTTAAATGGCTTTGCAAAAGAAATTGTATTAGAACTGCTTACAAAATCTTTATGAATGCTTTGTATTTTTTTTTATCCAATTCGAAAATTATTAGACTCAAAAATGACTTAGGTATGTATTTAAGTATGGTAGAAGTACCTACAACTTATACAATTGCCTTAAATGCATTTATTATTATAATTCTATATTACCGAAATTATGTCAATAGTATATGAGTCGTGATATTCATTAAATAAAAAAAAAAAACATTACGTTGAATTTCAAATAAACCGCATTAAACGGTTTTGCCTTTTTAAACAAATATTCCACAAAATAGATGTGTGCATTTTAATGTTTGAATTAAAAAATTGTTGAATCATTGTTTTTGATTGAAAATATTACAAAGTATGTTTTATATTACTTTCAAATAATAACGACTTACATAAATGTTTATTTTGTATCTCTGTATGAGAAAAAAAGAAGTTCAATTTCAGGCGCATGCGCGAAAAGCTTTTAGTTTTATATGTTTGCCTTAGCGAAGTTAGGGGACATTTATTTATATTTGTAGAGATCCTTTAAGTACAAGCAAAACATTGTAAAAAGCATTTAATTTTATAAGTTTGCCTAAGCGAACTAATTTTATTTCTAGAAGCCCTGTGAAAGTGAGTACAAGCTAAATTTTTTAAACTGTCAGGCAAACTCATGAGAATATGAAGTATTTGGATAAGTGCCATTATGGTGACCATTTTTGGTTTTTTTATTCATTGTTATAAAGAAATAAATAAAAAAGTGAATCTTTTCATATCGGTAATTGGTTTAAAATAGTGATATTAAAAATGGTTTACTGACCAATTTGGAGTTCATATTCAAGTAAGTAGAGAAGAAAGGAAAACAAGATTTTAATCTTCTCCACTTATTTAAATATAAAATAGTGATGGATATTTTAGATTTTTTATCTAAGTTCAAAACAAAGTTAATTCTCTTATTTTTAAGAAAAAGCCAAAAGCCCAAAAAAATTAAAAAATTGTTTCTGCTTCGGAAAAATGCAAGTTGACGGCATCCGGGTGTAACCTCTAAAGTCTAAAAAAACCGAATTTTTCAGATATTTTTTTCTGCTCCAGAAAAATTGTTCTTGAGTAAAAAGTTATTCTCTTTCATCTTCTCAATAATGATAGATTTGACAATCAGAATATAATATTATTAAGTCTTTATTAAATAATTTTTTACAAAAAAAAAAAATCAGAAAATACCTAACCAAAAATAATAACTTTGAAAAAAAAAACACAAATGGTCACCATATTCTTTAAGATAGTGCAACTCATCAGGAATTAAGTCGAAGCCCTTAGAAAGTTCTGGTTTCAACTAGTCCAAATTTGAAACTTTCTGATTATATACCTGAGTAGCTCGATGGTTAAGGTACCGGACTTTCAATCAGGATGTACGAGGTTCAAATCCAGCAAAATGCGTCAAGTAAGTAGAAGTTTTTTTCTTAATATAATTGTGTTTGGAAATTTAATTTCAGAAGCAAAACTTGTCTGGATGGAAAATAAAGAAGAAAATGAAAAAATAAAATGTAATAGGTACACAAAAAAAAGTGAAAAAAAATATTTTTTTTTCTTTATTCTATTTGGGATATACCTCGTCTAGACTTTCACAATCCTTCCACAAGTCTGCTCCGAGCTTCTAAATAAAATTAAAAGCCTGTAGCAGTAATACAGATTTTTAAATCTTGAATGTTGCTTGTTTCTATAAGGCATTAAACACATGTTTTGAGTCTCTCTAATCAACTTGCATATGACTCTTCTAAAGCCTATCAAGCTTCTCGGGTGGGCCAAAAGGGCTTCTCTATGGTCGTATACAAGCAATATTTCTAAAATCGAAACAGCTTCGTTAGACCCTTGTGGAAGTAAAATTGTTAGTTGGGAAGTCTCTTCTTTAATCTCAAATTAATTTGCAGTAATAAACAATCATTTTCAATTTATTCCGAAACTCGATACTGAAACATCAACCTTACAATACTTATGGTTAGACGGTGTTCGCATCCGGAATCAAAATATAATGTTTCGGTGGCATGGAAACACATTTACTTTTGGTGTGCATAGCAGAATGTTCCAGGCGGCTTAGACGAAGCTGTTAAATAACTGGCAATGTTTTAATTCGAGTTCGAAGGTCAAAATTTTCTAGAAACGCTTGGAAGGGAGTGAAGCCGTTTGCAATGTCAATGAAGTCAATCTGATTGAAAAGTTATTAAAAGGGTAATTTAAGACACATATTTAAAAGAATTTTGTATTAATTGAAAATCTGTTTTTATCCTTTCTTTCAGATCATCATCTGACCTCTTAGAACTTAGATGATAGTCAAACGATTAGATTAAATGGAATCAAAAGTTATATTAATAATTAATAATAATTATAAGAAGAAACAAATTGTAAATATAATGACAGTAAATTAAATCAACGCATCCCAAAAGCATTTGATCCTCCTCGCGGTTGTGTTGGAGCGTCACCTGCTATTGCCTTTTAAACTCATATAATATCGCTTTATACAAATTTATTGAAATAAAAATGTATACACATTTGTATGTACATACAAAATAATTTAATTTTTTTCTGCTCCTGGTTATTTTCTAAAACAAATGCAGTAAGTACTCTCTGCTCTCAAGTTCAAGTGGTGCATTTAAACATTGGCAAGTTTTCCTTGAAGGAACCACTGACCTCAATGCAATAACAATTTTTGTTTATGCAAAAAAAAATCTATTCATATAGTTGTTCAATTAAAAACGAGAAAAAATAACAACAATAATAAAAAATTATTTTTATTTTAAATTGAACGTATTCAAAATAGGTTTATTATTCAAAAGATTAAAAATTTAATCTGCGTAACAGTATTCAGTATAGTATTTAAACAATTCAATTTGAAAGTTATAAATTAATGTAATTTCAGCAGACGCAATACGGCTTCATCATTCGTTTTATATTGTAATGTTTTATTCCGGGTTCACAATAAAACTTATTTAATTTCCACTTATATTTCCGTTCAAATAAGAACACACTTTATTTCAACTCAATTTACTTTTATTATTCGCTCAAACAAACACACTTTTAAATCACTTTATTTACTACTAACAATTCGCAACACTTTATTTCACTTTGTACTGTACTCTTTCACTTTCAAGATTAAACTGTATCCGGTCGGTGTCTACGCTGCCTTTTATACCGGAATCTCGAGACTCGAGAACGTCCTCGAAGGCTCTCGTCCCTGTCTCTCGAAACTTCCTTTCCAGGAAGGGCACTTCATACTTCCAGTCTAGTGGGATATTTTGAGATGTGTTCAGTGAGATATTTTTAGATGTGTTCAGTGGGATATTTTTAGATGTGTTCAGTGAGATATTTTTCTTAATTACTAAAGGTCCGTTCACATTTCTACCTTTGCAGTAGTAGGTAGTGTGTTCAGACTTTTATCTTAAAAGTAGTTCAGTAATTCATCGTTACATTGCCCCCCTCTTAGGATTGTTCGTCCCGAACAACTCCATTGCTTCTATCACCATTATAACGATGTAAACGGTCACAATGAACTACCTTTAGTTTGCCCCTTACCCCTCTTTGTATACGGTAAACCACGTCGTTAATTCTGGTTATTACTGTGTAAGGGCCTTCCCAGTTTTGTTGTAGCTTCGGTGATAGTCCCTTTTGTCGGTGGGGATTGTAAAACCACACAAATTCTCCTTCTTGAAACCCTGTTGCTGTCGCTCGTGCGTCATATCTTGTTTTCATCCTGTCACTAGACGCTTTTATATTTGTCCTTGTCCGTTGGTGAATGTCAGCCAGTGTTCCTTTCAGGTTATCTACGTACTCATCCATTTCATGTGGCTCATTTAGAACACTTCCAAATTTTATCTCACTTGGCAGACGTATTGTTGAGCCAAATAGGACTTCCGATGGTGTATGTCCAGTAGAACTATGTGTTGCACTTCTATAGGCCATCAAGAATAATGGAATATGTCGGTCCCAGTCTCGTTGATTATCATTGACTACTTTTGACAGGTGTTCCTTAAGTGTCCTGTTAAATCGCTCAACCATCCCATCAGATTGTGGATGAAGCGGTGTTGTTCGCGTCTTCTTGATGCCAAGGAGTGAGCAAACCTCTTGAAAGATCTTAGATTCGAAGTTCCTTCCTTGGTCGGAATGAAGTTCCATGGGTACTCCGAACCTGCTCACCCAATGAAAGACAATCTTATCCACAACTGTTTTGGTTTCCTGGTTTGGAATGGCAAATGCCTCAGGCCATTTGCTGAAGTAGTCCATCACTACAAGGATGTATCGATTTCCGTTGTTGGTTTCGGGAAAAGGACCTGCTACGTCTATTGCAATTCTCTCAAAAGGTGCACCCACATTGTACTGCTGCATCTTGCTTTGTATTTTTCTAGCTGGTCCTTTGCTAGCGGCACAAGTATCACATTTCCGGCACCACTTTTCAACGTCTTCTCTCATACGTAACCAGTAGAATTGCTGTCGTAGCTTTTCCAGCGTCTTGTTGATGCCTAAATGGCCTCCAGAAATTCCACCGTGCATCTCTCGGAGAACATCATTTACCTTTGACTGAGGTACGACTAGCTGCATTACATAGGATTTACCATCTGCGGATTCCCACTTACGCCTGAGTAGCCCTTCTTGCACATGAAGTGAGTCCCATTGTGCCCAATATGCTTTTAGAGTGGGGCTTCGGTCGGAGATGTCGGCCCATTCTGGTTTCTCTTGATGTTCCTTCCATGCAAGGATGGGTTCGATGTCCGAATCTTCTTGTTGGGCCATTCTGAGTTCTTCATTACTCCAGCCGCAAATGGGATCAGCTCTCGTTCTTCTAACAGCGACAACTTCCTTTTCTTCTAGTCGTGTGCAATGCTTGCATTGCAGATTTCCTCTTCGATGATGAATCTGACATTGATACGTCTGAAGTATCTCGATCCATCTTGCTACTTGACCCTCTGGATTTTTGAAGTTCAAAAGCCAATTTAGCGCACCATGATCTGTGCGAAGAAGGAACTTCTGTCCATAGATGTACTTATGGAAGTGCTTTGTTGCCAATACTAGAGCTAGAAGTTCCCTTCTGGTCACGCAATAGTTTCTTTCTTGTTTCGAGAGTACCTTGCTGAAATAGGCAACGACCTTTTCTTCTCCGTCATGAACTTGCGATAAAACAGCACCAACTCCAACATTACTTGCATCTGCGTCAATGATGAATTGTTTGCCTGGAGTCGGATAGGCCAGCACAGGAGCTTCACATAACCGCAGCTTTAGTTCCTGAAAGCTTTTCTCACACTCACCTGACCATTTAAAGGGTTTACCCTTCTCCGTAAGTTGCTGCAAGCTTTTGGCGATTCTCGCAAAATCCTTCACAAATCGTCGATAGTACGTTGCCAGACCCAGGAAACTCCGAAGTTGATGCTTGTCCTGAGGGGTTGGCCAGTTCTTCACAGTGTCAACTTTTTCAGGATCAGTCTTCACTCCTTGGGATGAGATGATATGTCCCAAATATTTAACCTCGGTCTTGAAAAGTGCACATTTCTTTGGATTCAACTTAAGATGTGCTTCTCGTAGCCTCTGGAATACAGCCTTTAGGTTTTCACAATGGTCATCAAATGTTTTTCCGTAAACGATGACATCATCCAAATAGACTAGGCAAGATTTCCAGGTTAATCCATTCAAAACGCACTCCATCAAACGCTCAAAAGTAGCTGGGGCATTACATAGCCCAAACGGCATGACATTAAACTGCCACAGACCATTTCCTGTGGAGAAAGCCGTCTTTTCCCGATCTTCTGGATGGATTTCCACCTGCCAGTAGCCACTCTTCAAATCCAAAGTCGAAAACCATTGATAGATAGATAGATAGATAGATAGATAGATAAATTAATTTTATTTTCATTAAAATGTAGTTATAAAAACAAGATTATGCTGGTTTACAAAATTAGTTGTGACAATAACATGTTAAAGTTGTCTGTCAAGTCATAGTTTTACTATTAACATTTAGGCTTAGCTTGAATTTAAATTAATTATATTCATTTACAATTAAGTTGCGATAATTAAGAGCATATTTTAAGAATTTATAAAGGTTTGAATAACATTTGCCATTTAATATTTGAAGAAATTCAGTTCGATCAATTGTTTCAGTTCCAAGAAATACTCTCCGGTAGGATTTAAAAATAGGGCAGATGCTGACGAAATGGAAGGTGTTCTCAGTTGCATCAAGATTGCACAACGTGCATAAACCAACAGTGTCACGCTGAAATGCCCTTGCATTCAAATTTAAAAGCCCAGATCGTGTTTTTAAGAGCAGACTTATCATTTCTCGTGAGTTCGAGTCCACAAAATAGTTTGGTACATCTGTGAAGGATAGATTGCAGTATTCGTCGTGAAACTGCGATTGTAAAGCCCGTTCGGTAAATGCATTCCACTGTTGTTCCTTTAGCTTAGTTAGAGTCAAGTTGTGAGTCTCTTTCCAATCCAAATTACTGGTTTCGAAGTCAACAAGGGTACCAGTCTCGCGGAAAAGGCCTGACCATTCCTGGGCCCAATAAATTTTTTTGCGGAGTACTGATGTTGCAAGGATTCGTGGCAATCTGAAGGTAGGTAGACTCAAAACTTTACGTAGATATGAAAAATGCATGTCAAGGGTAGTAAGAAACGCTTTTGGAAGACCAGTTTCGATATGGATAGCATAGTTTGGTGTGTTATCAGGTAGATTAAAGCATCTTTTGACGAAAAATCTTTGAAGTTTTTCGCATTGTGTGTGCTCCTGGTACCCCCACACTTGTGCAGAGTAGTACATTATGGATCTAACGGCTGCATCATGAACTTTAAACTTAGCTGAGTGAGGCACGGATTTATTTTTTACGAATTTGGCCCAGGTTGCGTTTATAGCATTTTTTGATGTTGACAGCCTCTTTGTGAGATGTTCGGACCAGGACATGTTATACGTAAAGACGACACCAAGATACTTATACTGATTTGCGATTTGTATTTCTGTACCATTAAAATACCATTTTTCACAAGCTGCTCTTCGACCTCCATTCCTAAAGATAACAATTTCTGACTTCTCAAGATTCACTTCAAGGTTCCATTTATCGCAATAGCTGCTGAACTTGTTTATAATAGCTTGAAGTTTTGTAGGACTCTCAGCCAAAATTACTATGTCATCCGCATACAAGAGGACATTTATACCTATTCCTTCTACAAATATTCCGATGGGGAGTTCAGAGTGGAGATCGTTTAAAAACAAAACAAAAAGTAGAGCACTCAGCACGCAACCTTGTTTAACACCTTTGTTCGTGAGAAAGAAATCAGTTGTACTGCTTCCATCCCAGACCGCTGCAAAAGTATCTTTATATAGTAGTTTGATGATTTGAACCATTTTCGTTGACATGCCCAATGTGACAAGTTTGTAGAAAAGCGCTTCTCTATTGATATTGTCAAATGCAGCCTTTAAATCTACAAACCAAGTATAAAGTTTTTTTTTCTTACTTAACTGCAGTTGAATAAGGCATGACAGGTTGAAGATTTGATCTACAGTACTGTAATTGTTTCGGTAAGCAGCTTGGTATTCATTGAGTATGTTATTACTCTCAATCCAAGATGTAAGACGATTTAAGAGGACCGTGGTGAATAATTTGTAGAGGGTGTCTAAAAATGAAAGTCCTCTATAATTAGATACAAGGCTAGCATCACCTTTTTTGAAAAGGGGAAAGATAATTGCTTTGTTGAAAGATGATGGTATCGTTCCTGTTTCGTATATTCTTTTCAGCAAAATGTGAACTTCAACAATAAAAGAATTACTCGCATTCTTATAAAATTCATATGGGATGCCATCTATACCCGGAGCTTTGTTTTCTTTTGAAGATGCCAACGCAATTCGTACTTCATTCAAATCGATTGGGTAATCAAGTTCCGGTATTTGAACTAAAGGTGTTTCTCGTAGATATTCCATGTTAACTAGCAGATCTGAATTAAGAGCATTTTCAAAGTATGTCTTGAACTCAATAGCCGAGATTAGAATACCGTTATTCTTAGGATTACCGCGTATCTCTTTGGCAAGTTTCCACCAATCTCGAAAACCATTGTGCTCCTTCCATTGCATCTAGAGTATCACTGATTCTTGGCAGTGGGTAGCTGTCTTTCTTCGTCACATCATTCAGCCTGCGATAGTCGACACAAAATCGAGTGCTTCCATCCTTCTTTTTGACGAGAATTACCGGTGATGGAATTTTCGATTAGCCCGTCTTTCTTCATTGTTGTTATCATTTCTTCAACTTCACCTTGTTTGGCCAACGGGAGACGTCTTGCTGGTTGACGAATCGGCCTAGCATCTCCTGTATCGATTCGATGCTGCACCAGTTGTGTCCGGCCGTATTGCCCGCTGGGTGAAGAGAAAATATCAGCATATTCGTGAAGAAGACTTCCCGCAACAATAAGCTGATGTTGACTCAAGTTGTCTGATTTGAGAATTTGTTTCTTTAGTTTCTCCGAGTTCATAGTCATCTGTGTATCCACCTCGTTGATCTTAGTTATTGCGGCCACAGATTCACATTGCCCAACAACTTCTCCTTTCTTAAGCTTGATTGGGTACGGTTTGATGTTAAGTATCCGTACAGGTACCATGTTGTTCTTTGGTGCCACAAGAGTCTTCCCGATGATGATGTTTTGGGAACTTTGTTCAACTTCTGGCTCAACCATGAGGTATCGATGGCTTCCAATATTCCCCTTTAGTTTCGTCCACACAAAAACTTCTGAAGAAGGAGGCAGGCACATGTCTTCTTTGATGACAGTTCTAATTGTTGTTGAATTTTCGTTGCCATAGACCATTGGGATCTCCACATTTCTGTATTTCAGGACTTGATTACCTATATCCAAAATGATTTCATGGTCCTTCATGAAGTCGATTCCAATGATGCACTCGTCACATATATCTGCCACCAAAAACACATGCGAAAACTCTAGTTCTGCCATACGGATCGTAAGACGAACTTCACCGTACACCCTTGCTGCTTCTCCTGTGGCTGTCTTCAGACGGTAGCTGTTGGTGTTATGTAGCCATGTCATCTTCACCAAGTCTCTTCGTACAATAGAGGCGGTGGCACCGGTGTCAATTGTAGCCACGTGTTGTTTGTTGTTTATGGTCGCTTCCAATGTCAGACTTTTGTTGTCTCGTTTAGTCTGTGAGACTTGAATTGTGGTTCTGGAGCCATTGATACTAGAAACCAGCTTCTGCCCCTCGAAGTTGGTTCTTACTCGTTTTCCCGAATGGGAATCAAGATGAGCATGAGTGTTAGTTGTATCGCTTACCTGTTGTTGGGCAATATTCCTGTTTCCACAGTGTTCGCAAGCAGTTCTTCTTGGTGGCAATCTGCATTGCCGCTGGAGGTGTCCTGTCTTGTCACAGTTCCAGCATCGAGCAGCTCCGTCTCGCTGGTTTCTTTGGAATGCGAGTTTTTGACAAGAGCATTCCTCCGCTGCAACTTCTCTTACCCGATGAACGCCTTGAGAAGCCTGTTCTGCTGCTTCCATAGTCAGTGCAAACGCTAGTGCTTCAGGAAGGGAACGTTTTCCAGCTGTTCGAATTGCTCGCTGAAGATTTATATCAGATACAGCACGTACAAAGGCTTCTGTCGCAAACTGATTGATAATGTCGTCTCCTGCTGTCGGATATGCCAGATGAGCTAACCTTTCAATATCTGCTTGGAGTTGTTGCAGAGTTTCTCCTCTTTTCTGGACTCTTGTATTGAGTTGGACGCGGAAGACTTCCTGCATATGGCCATCTCCAAAGCGTTTTTCAATGACCTGGACAAGAGCGTCAAAGTTACCATTCTTTTCTGGTGGTAAAGTTTGTAACAACTCAGCAGCAGGACCTCTAAGAGCAAGAGTCAGCGCTATACATTTGTCTTCGTCATCCCAGCCATTTGTTGTTGCAGCTGCCTCAAACTGTTTCTTGTAGATCGACCAAGAACTTTGTCCATCAAATGTTGGTGGATGCATTTCCTTCTTCTTTGGGTACTCACCAGAACTTTCTCGGATCTTAATTTTCCGAACCTTGTCAAGTTCCTCAGTAATACTTTGCATTTTAACTTCCATTTTTTCAAATTTGTCATCCACTTTCTCGAACTTTCCTTCTACTTTCTCGAGTTTTTCTTCAACTTTCTCGAACTTTTCTTGAGATTGCTTTTCAACGCATTTGATGGAAGCATCAATAGCAACGAACTTGTTCTCGATCGCGTCAAGCTTACCTTGGATGATGTTTTTCTGTTCATCTAATTTTTCGAGAAGATTCTGTTGTTCACTCTTTTGCTCGGTACGTTGTTTCTCTAATTGTTCTCTCTGTTCCTTGCGTTGTGTCTCAATTTGTTCTTTCTGTTCTTCAAATTTTGCAAGGAGAACAGCCATCATGGATGACATATCGGAACTAGTACTTACTCGTTCTTCTATCATTTCAACCTCGAATTGAAATGTATCCAAATCTTCGTTTTTCTGGGTTAAATAATCCTGTAGACGAATAATGAGATCATTTTTCGATCCAGCAGTAGGAAGACTTCGCTTAGTCAATTCCGCCTTCAACTCAGTCAAACTTAACTGATTTAGTGTTTTACCCATTTTAACTTTTCAAAACGCGAGCACTTTTACTTATTTCAAAATGTTTTATACTTTGTTTATTGTTAAAACACACGCGCACTTTTTATTTTATTCGCGAAATTATCTGATTCGCACAAATAAATAAGTTTTATTCCACTTTTCTGACACCAATGTAATGTTTTATTCCGGGTTCACAATAAAACTTATTTAATTTCCACTTATATTTCCGTTCAAATAAGAACACACTTTATTTCAACTCAATTTACTTTTATTATTCGCTCAAACAAACACACTTTTAAATCACTTTATTTACTACTAACAATTCGCAACACTTTATTTCACTTTGTACTGTACTCTTTCACTTTCAAGATTAAACTGTATCCGGTCGGTGTCTACGCTGCCTTTTATACCGGAATCTCGAGACTCGAAAACGTCCTCGAAGGCTCTCGTCCCTGTCTCTCGAAACTTCCTTTCCAGGAAGGGCACTTCATACTTCCAGTCTAGTGGGATATTTTGAGATGTGTTCAGTGAGATATTTTTAGATGTGTTCAGTGGTATATTTTTAGATGTGTTCAGTGAGATATTTTTCTTAATTACTAAAGGTCCGTTCACATTTCTACCTTTGCAGTAGTAGGTAGTGTGTTCAGACTTTTATCTTAAAAGTAGTTCAGTAATTCATCGTTACAATATATATAATTTGTAATATAATCGCCAGGATCCTGATGCACCTGCAGGCCTGGTGTTTTTTTTTTTTTAACTTTCATGTTTTTTCACTTGAATCTAGTGATTTATCAACGCCTGCATTCGGATGATCTAGCATCATGATTCTTACGGCCACAGGTGCTGAAGAATTGTCTCCACTTCTTTGTTGCTTTTTTGTTGTTCTTTGGCATTAACCTGATAGAAAAACATATTTTTATTAAAAAAATCATGCTAAACGATTAAATACCTACTTACCTCATTGCCTGCCTCAGCGGAATTTGTTATGGGATAATTATGTTGAAGGTGATTCCGCCGACTGCAATCTCCCGAATTGTAATCACCAGATTATCATCTTTTCCGCTCCATCTCTTTCTTTACCAGAAGATTGCCTATTGCGTCCAACATCAATGTCAGACTTATGGGAATGCATTTTGTCAAAAATGCTCTCAATGTCTGCTTGCAATATTGAAGCTGTGTTGTTTGCATTAGAGCTCATTACCATGCCGCTGAATTACTTGTATCCTTGCCTTCACCACAAATAAAACTCTCGCTTACACTGGCCGATGATGTTGAGGATTTTGTGCTTACACCCGCAGTTGAATCAATTGATTTTAAAGACGTCTTCTTGAAGAAGGTCAGCCAACATATGTATTTGACATTTTGAAGAATCGAATTGCTTTGGAATCCACTCCAGCCTCGGATGACTCTGAGAGCCTAGTCTTTTTTTTCAACAGCTTTTTCGTAGTTACAACATGGGGCTGGGCTGGTTGCATCTGTTGATATTGTTGCTGTTGGGCCCGTTTGTTGTGTCTTGGGAAACCACAAAGAGCAAGTTCCACATTTAATGAGATTGGACTGATGAGCTTAAGCCGAGAAAACATTCGTTTTCTCATACATCAAAATCGATACGCGACCGCACAACGATTTCGGACGACAACAACACGATGGTAACAAAATATTTAATTCCGAATAAGTTTTATAAAAATTATGTTAACACGACACTAATATTTTAATTGTATGAACTTCTTTTTTAAGCTTTTTGTATTGCTTTTTACGTATTTAATTGTATTCAACAGAAAGAAAACATTGAAATGCGAAAGAAAAGTGTTTGTTTACAAAAAAAAAAAATGGCCTGACAGCTTGACGTAAACAAAACTATTTCCAATTTGTGAAGGCTAGGTGGCGCTAGTTCCTTCCGTCCTGTATATTTGGTTGCAATTTTTGACCACTACGGCGCTAGTAGTATATCCTCCAATCGCCAATTCACTGGACAAAAAAAAACACAGTCGGGGCTAAGCAATTTACATGTTTAATACAACAACACTTTAGCCCCTTGGGCTTAGTTGTTTAGCCCAGAGAATTCTCTTAACTTTTTCAACAGAATCTGTGGTACCAAATCAACTTGTTCGTAAATTGTTTAGAATTTGTTTTAAAAACATCAAAACTAATGTTTGGAATGATAATTATTACTTTAAATATTTATTTAATAGTTAGTTAAACTTTTCTTTTCAAAAACACACAAGAAAACCCAAAAGCGAAAAACATAACAACTTTATTTTTTTTTTGTGTGCTGATTTCGGAACATTTAATATGCAGTGCTGCCAATTTTTTTCGCTAAGCCCCGAGTCATTTTTTTGTCCAGTTGTAATGTGGTAATAAAAAACGGTGGTAATAAAAAACACACCTATTGAATAATTTCATAATTACAAATAGATCGGGATACGGCCGGCGCTCCAATCACCGGATATGGATTCAAAAAATTTCTTAAAAAAACACATTAGGGTAAATTATGGTGTGGATCTTCATTGGGTGCGTTCACGTACCGATCCAAGGGTATCCGGATACCTTTGCGTTGTTGTAATCCAATATAAAATCTCAGCTGATCGTAAACATGTGTTGACAAGCAAAAATGTTGTGTTATTTTTAGTCTTTAACGGCCATATTATTCACTCTGGATTTAGTTTGGTTTGAAGTTAATATTAAATCCAATCCATTAAATCTGAATTTCATAAATCCAAGGATTTAATTTTTTGTTCATATTATTCACTCAAAAAAAATTATATTATTATTCAATAAATGTTGTATGATTTGCATTAATCTTTATTTTTCCTTCACAAACTACTTGAAAAAACAACTGAACACTGTGAAAATGAATTTTACATCTGGATTTATAAAGTTAAACAGACCTCCAGAGAGCAGTTTAAATTTGTTTGGATTTAACGAGATTGGATTTAAAAAATTGGATTCAAGATTGGATTTAAGTAGTGAATATTATGGAATTGGATTTATGTTTGACATTTGAAATTGTTTACATCCAGATGTATTTTTTAAACTAGTGAATAATATGGCCGTAAGTAACTATCAATAAATAAAGTTGTTCTTTTTCGTTTATTCTTGGAAAACCAAGAAGAATTGATTAATCTGTTTTTCATTTTTAAACCGATAAGTTGTCTGGTGCAGTCGGTGGCTTTTTCGTCTAAGTATTGTACGAAAATTTATTTAAGTGTGTTGCTGGTTAGTGGAGGGGAGAGGAGCGAGGATGTGGAAGAGTCGATAAGGCAGCGGAACTACCATACCAAGGCAGGAACACTAGGCAAGGGAAAGGGGAACACCTGAAAAAAGGGGAAGAGTGTCTACTCCCGAGAACTTGGCCTGCTTGCTATGCGCAGCGTCAGCTCGTCGGATGTGGGGGGGATCTTGTTCCCGGAAGTAAACTTCACCAGCAGCCAAAAACATAAATTAGGCCGGTTTACTAAAACAAACTTAAAATTTGACGCGGACGGACGTTCACCACCCCAAGGGCACTGCCGGTGTTATTGCAGTGTGGCCTTTTACCCACCCAACCATGAGAATCCTCGGCCATTTTGGATTATCCCAATTAAGTTGTCGTTCCAGTGAAAATCAGGTCCTTACCATCGTTGAAAATCGTCTACCATTCACGCCCCTGAAATGTTCTTCAAAAATTCATTGTTTCACTTTTGTGAAACAGAAACCAAACACAAAAAAATATTTCTTTTGCAACATGGGCGTCTTCAAATTTTATTTTTATGGTATATAAATTTTAGCAAGTTGGCAAAGGTTAGAAACATAATTTTTCATTAACAAAAATAAATTAACCAAAAAAAATTACTCAAAAATAAACTAAGAGAACAAAACGCGCCAGCAAAATGATTCCTTCGAGTCAAAGAATATCACAAAAAAACACTAAGATACCCTTTTTGGTATTGACTTTATTTTGAAAATGCGTCCCAGGATTCCCTTCCCCTAGAGAGCTCTTTGGAGGTTGGATTTCTACCCCTAGGAAAAAATCAACAAAAAAGTTCTGTAAACGCGCTGACCCCTAAGGAATGATCTTCTATCACTTGTAATATAAATTTCTAATTAAGATTTAAGAAAAAATATATTTTAAACTATAATTTGCTTTGACGCCGAAAAAAAGGTTTTTAATAAATAAGGGACATACACAAACACTAAAATTTTAAATGGTCCAATATTTTTGGAACTGGGATGGTTCGGGTGAACGGTTTTATTCTTTTAGTTTAAGTTATATTTCGTTTTGTTTGCTTTTTAGAATAACTCACTGTGACCTCGTTTTGCTTTTAGTATATAAGCAATCGTTTTCTTTTGTTTTTCGTTTCAGGGTTTTGGGTGCCTCTATACGGACCGGCGCTCAAGTGAGCCGGGGTGCTCCGATGGACGGAATCAGACTGCGGAGGGGTTAGTTTGGACTCCTCAGTTCCACTCTCAAATCCTTCGAAAACTTTGGATTATTACCGGCGCAGCAGTCAGCTTTCACTAACAAAAAAACGATGTTGAAAAATAATTTTATTTAAATTATGGTGCGGCGGCCCAGTCCTTTTACGACAATCTGGGACCGCCGAAAATCAACCTAGGAAATTATACTTTTTTTCAACACCTTTCAATAAGAATAATACAAATCCTAGCACACTCACCACTTTTATTATTTTTGGTAAAATATATGTTTTCCTAGTTCCCCCGCAAAAATTGAAGCAAATTAGTTTATAAAAAAAAAAAACAGTTTTAAGTCTTAACTACAATGACCTAAAAAGTGA
This sequence comes from Episyrphus balteatus, assembly GCF_945859705.1. Lineage (NCBI taxonomy): Eukaryota > Metazoa > Arthropoda > Insecta > Diptera > Syrphidae > Episyrphus > Episyrphus balteatus. The sequence continues at coordinate 60,980,762 of NC_079135.1, forward strand.
AAAAGTCTGAAATTTAGAAAAGTAAAAAATTTTTATTTCTTTGTAGCGTTATTTGTTTTTGGGAAAAACTGCAAAAGTTGTTTCTTAAACCGAAAAGCTTTCTGCATCATGATTTTTAATTTTGTGGTTGGAAAAATTGTCACAAAATGATTTTGAAAATTTTCACTTTTTGACTTTTTGCAAAAAGTGGCAGTTGTAGTTATACCTTAATTGTATTTTGGAGTTTATTTCCCTTTAATTTTTTTAACTTTTAAACTTCGGCAGCAATACCTCGACCGAACTACTTCTAGATTGATTTTGGAATGACAAAAGTACTGTGAGATGTCAAAATCCCGATTGTTCTTTTAAGCCCAACTTTTGACATTTCAATTCTGAGGAAAAGTACGCGTTTGTTTTCCTCAGAATTGATTTGATTTGATTGGTTGGATTTTTCTTGTACTTCTTTAATAAACAGTTATGATAGAAAGGAAAAAGACAAAGACAGATTACTTAAAAGCCCAATCTCAAAGGAGAAAAAGAAAGAAAAACAACTTTGACATTTGCCGGAGAACCTCCAAAAATTCGTATCGCATGATCACCATAACTGGATAAACATTACCCGATTTTCACCTCTACTTATCCAATTCCGTGTATGTACAAGGGTATTCACCATAAACAAAAAATACCAAGACTGGAAACTCGGCGGTCAACTGACGTTTGCCTACAAGCTGCGAGGTGTGGTGAATGTCGTGAACGGTGACGTGAAATAACGCCCTACGAAATAAGGCCGCATCGGCCCTTATTTCCATTTGTAATGGAAATAAGGCCCTGACAATGCTTGCGGCCTTATTTCCATTTCAACAACGAAATTAGGCCCGTCGGGCCTTATTTCGTTTTTTCTACTTGGAAGTAGAAAACAAGAACATCTGAACTTCCAAACTTCATTCTTTAAAAAAAAATTTAATTGTTATTTGAAGTTCAGAGGGTATAAACGTCAGATGAATAAGCGGGGATGCAGCCCCCTACAACGCCTTTCCCCCTTCCTAGGGCATATTATAGGATTTGGGTGGAGGCTAGGTTGAGTGAATTCAATATTTCTTTTAGTTTCCTAGAAACTTTAAAATTTTGAAGAAAATATGCTCACACCCAACCCAACACCCACCTTGAATCGGTGCAGGGAACTAACTTAAAAATTTTATCTGTTGTGCTTAATAATTCTACTTCTCCGTTATATTCCATCATTTATGGTGGGAAATAAGTTTATCCAAATGTGTGTCAAAATATTTCTCCCTTCAACTTGAAGAACAAAAATAAATTTAGGAAATTCAAAATAAATAAAATTGAGTTATATACTTACTCGTAGTAACATAAGTAGATTCAATTTAATTCCAATGTTCAAATGCGAAGCGGAAAAAAATTTTTCTAACCCGAATTTTAATGCGAAGCGGAAAAATTTTTTGCCCACGTGAGGATCAATTTTGAGGTGTGAAAATTAAAAATTCGCGCGAATTTCACGTCACCGTCGTGAACCTATCGTTGTGTTCGTGTCCGATGTGTGGTGAATGTCGTGAATCTATAAATGTGTGCGTGTTAACGTCATTTACCAATGTGGTGGCTTTCACATATATTCACAGACATCACTGTACACAAAAGGGTTTTGGGGGGAAAGACGTAAGAAATTTTCCAGTCTTGGTATTTTTTGTTTATGGTATTCACATTCCTCAACACATGTATTGGTTAAGCTAGCTTTAGACAATAGGTGTGTTTTTTATTACCTCTGGACAAAAAAAAACGCCTCGGGGCTTAACCTGAAATCTTGGCAGCACTGTATATTGAATGTTCCGAAAACAGCAGACACAACAAAAATTTAGAGTTGTCATATTTTTCGCTTTCGTCATTTTCTTGTATTTTGCATGTATGTTTTACAAAGAGATACAAAAATGTATGCTAGCAAAACTATTTCAATACATTTTGTCCTTCCAAACGTGAGTTTTCACGTTTTTAAACAAATTCTAAACAATTTATGAAAAAATTAGTTTGGTAGCACAGATTTAAAACTCTTCAAAAAGTTAAGCCCAGAGAAATCTCCGGGCTAAACAACTAAGCCCAAGGGGCTAAGGTGTTGTTGTATTTAACATGTAAATTGCTTAGCCCAGATTGCGTTTTTTTTGTAAAGTTAAGACCGGTTGTAATAAAAAACACAACTATTGGCTGAAAATGTGAAAAAGTACAAAAGTTAACATGTTCAAACTCATTTTTTGACAGTTTTTCTTTCCTTAAAATCAAAAGTTATGATGCAGAAAGCTTATTTTTTGCTTTAATAAACAAAAACAAATGGCGCTAGAAAGAAATAAAAAAAAAATTAATTTTGTAAATTTCCCTTTTTTTCACTTTCTAGGTTACTGTTACATATTGTAGATAAGGAAAAAAAAAGACGTTGTTAGTTTTCCCTGAACCTCATAAGAAAAACGCTTTGTCATGCGGCATTTGGTGTGCGATAAAATATTAGTGCCTTTTATGCAAAAATGTTAACTTCTAAAAGTGAAAACTTGGTAAAATGGTAAAGGAACTGTCAAATTCTTATGTTCTTTCAAGAGAGAAAAGGACGAAGATAGATTTCATACGAATCAAAAGTATTTACAAAAGATTGGACCTTAGTAATAGACTCGATTTTAATAGAATTCCATTTTAACAAAAAAATTCATGGTAATAAAACAAACATCTTACTTTTAAACTTAGATAGGTAACTAAAATAATGAAAGTTAACCATAGTTAACATGCGATCTTAAAACAACGCACCAATGTGAAACCACCTTAATGTTTTTTGATTTTCGCTGAATGCTTTCATTCATTCATTCAGTCATGAATGACATTTCATTCCAGTCGATTGGAAATTTTCCAACAGATATTCCAGTTGTTTTTGTTTTGTTTTTTTTTTTTTTTATTTTGTATCGAATTTTAATTTCTTTAATTTTATTATTTCGGGTAAAAAATTAGTAGAGTAACTAAAGCAAATTATTAGGGATCCCGGCCGAACAGCTCTGATTCTGACGATTTTTTTTTTCAAAAGTAGGTAATTAAAAATACTTTAAAGTCTATAGATTGAAAATTGCCGGTGTTGCCGTATTGTTTTTAAAAATTAAAATTAATTTTTTTTTAACAAAACCATTTTTTTGCTTAAATTTCATAAAACAAATGAAAACAAAAGATTCTCTAGGTAATTTAAGGAAAATATATAAAAGGCAGTAAGGGACAATCTTCCATCGTTTAAGCGATAAATGCAATTTTCTAACATTCTGACCTCAAACACAAAAAAAATATTTTGAAAACAACGGCAACACCTACAATATTTTAAAATACATTTTTAAAAAGCCAGAAGCTCATTCTTATCTCTTAAATTTAAATCCACTAAATTTAATCAAGAGTTTTTGAAAAAGTGGTCCTCAAACTCAGAATTAAAAAAAAATGTTATTAGAAAAATTTAAAATGACTTTTTTCCAAACTTTTTCTAATAAAATATGAATTTATTTAAAAAAAATTTTTGGCCATAAATATTATCTGTTGAATTTCGAAGCAAAAAAGGTAAAATATATCACACTTTTGAAAAAAAAATGAAAAATTACTTCAATTTCAATGATTTTTTTTTTTATTAAAACTGAATTTTTGCATTGAAATAATTAATTTTCTCAAAGACTGTGGTAAATAGGAACTTTAAATTTTTGCTATTTAATTTTCAACAGTAAGGGTTATTAAATGAATAAAAAATAATTTTATGTTTAGATGTTGAACTTTAAAAAAAAAATAAGTTACATTTTTTTTCAAAACTTTTATTAAAAAAAGTTCTTCGAAAATGAAATACTTTTTAATTTTTTTCATAAACCGTAATACATATTCATTTTCCTTTAATAATTTGAAATCATAATAAATGCAGCCAAAAAAATTTGAAAATAAATGCATTTTATATTACGACCAAGTTTAAAAAACGACATGTTAAAATTTTTTCAATAATTTTTTTTTTTTAAATCTGAGTTCAATTACCATTCTTTCAAAAGCCGTTCATTCAATTAACTTAATTTTAATTTTACATATATGACTAAGCTTCTAGCTTTTAAAAAATGTATATTTGAATATTGTAGGTGTTGCCGTTGTGTTTCAATATTTTTTTTGTGTTTGAAGTCAATTAATAAGAAAATTGCATCTATCGCTTGAACAATGGAAGATTGTCCCTCACTCCCATATATTTTTTTTCCTTGAATTTCCTAGACAATCTTTTGGCATCAATTAATTTATGAAATTTTAGAAAAATTTTTGAAAAATATTTGTTTTTGTTCACAAAAATCTTCAATTAAATTTAAAAAATCAAAACGGCAACACCGGCAATTTTTAATCTATAGACTTTAAAGTATTTTTAATTACCGACGTTTGAAATAAAAGATCATCAAAATCTAAGCTGTTCGGCCGGGTTCCCTAATATTGCCAATTTTTGAGCTTTAGTTACTCCACTAAATAGTAAAAAAAAAATTGATTCTGCACTTGTAGAAGTCATTCTCTATCGTTCAGTGTATAATTTATTCCCCTTCGGTTTTTGTGGGCCCGGTATTTTGTACCACAAAAACCACGTTCGCCGTTTTATTATATGATGATGATTATTTCAGGAGGCACTTTTTTTTACTTAAAGTTGTCTTTTTTTTATATAATATGTTTTTGTATCTTCGGATACAATACTAAAACGAATTATACACAGCTTTGATTACTTTTTAGAGTATTTTTTTTATATCAGAAATTGCACTTTTTTTGTTTGTTTGTTTGTTTTTTGTTTTTTGTTTATGCCCCGACTGCACCAGTTAAGTAATAACACTGTAATAGTTTTTAGAACTTTTTTTTTTGCAACAGAGCGAAGACACATCGATTCTAGTTAATTCGAGTATGCTGAATTCAGTAGTGGCAACCGTTTTGAAAGTTTGGCTCAAGTTTTCGAGAAATTTCGAAAATAAAATCTTAGGACGGGACTATTAAAATACTGATAATTTCGAATAATTAAGTTTTTTTAAACAGTTTTTAGTTTAGAGAAAAGCTATTCCTGTATATAGCTATATGTTTAACACTATTCCAACCTAGATTGTTATGTTTCGGTCGCTTACAAACATTTTATAAACAAAAACTTCACTTTTTCATGTTTTTTTTTATTTTGTTGACTTTCAAAGCCTTAAATATGGAGGCAATTTGAGTTTAACATTGATTCGGGATATTTTATATTATTTAAATAGCATATCATTCCAAAAATGAATAAAATACTGCAAACCTGAAAAAGTTCACTAGTGAAAATTAGTCTATTAAGCTACGGAAATGTATTAAATAACACTGGTAAGCAAAAATAAACTTTTTTTTTGCCACAAGAACCAAAATATACTTTTCTGAAGGTGAAAGGGGTGCTGAACTCGAATCCGAAGCCATACATATTTATTTGGCTTCCTTTTTTTTTAAATATTACAGTTATAAAAGGGAAAAAACGTTATTTTGACTGCTTTTATCCCGACATGATGTAAGTATATAAGAACGTTTTTTGTTTTTCCAAAAACTGTTTAATTCATTAATTTATTTTCTGATATATCTTAAGCTTAAGCTGAAAATCCAAAAACTATCTTAATTTAATCTTAAGTTCAGGTTTTGATACATTTCCGTAGCTTAGTAGGCTGATTTTCACTAGTGAACTTTTTCAGATTTGCAGTATTTTATTCATTTTTGGAAAGATATGCTATTTAAATAATATAAAATATCCCGAATCAATGTTAAACTCAAATTGCCTCCATATTAAAGGCTTTGAAAGTCAACAAAATAAAAAAAAAAACATGAAAAAGTGAAGTTTTTGTTGGAATAGTGTTAAACATATAGCTATATACAGGAATAGCTTTTCTCTAAACTAAAAACTGCTTAAAAAACTTAATTATTCGAAATTATCAGTATTTTAATAGTCCCGACTTAAGATTTTATTTTCGAAATATCTCGAAAACTTGAGCCAAACTTTCAAAACGGTTGCCACCACTGAATTCAGCATACTCGAATTAACTAGAATCGATGTGTCTCGCTTCTGTTGCAAAATCGAACTATCACAGTGTAATTATTAAAATCAAACAAATTGTTTGGTGGTGGTCTTAAGACTGACTTTATTATTTCCTATTCTTATTCTCTAAGGTTAATATTTATTATTTATGCTGATTTAGCAAAAGAGGTTCATCGACGCAATTGCTGCAATAGCAGCACGGAATTAGTCAGCACTTTGCAATTAATTTATTATTGATTGTAACTTGTAAGTAGGGCTTTCCACTTCCGTTGCTGTGGTTGCAAAACAGAGTTTGAAACCTCTTGAGCTAAATGTAGAGTAGATGATAGATGAAAGGTGAATGCCTTGATGTAACACGCGTGCCGGCTGACATGAAAATGTATTTACATACAATATATAGAATGCTTAGGTTCTTATGTGCATGTTGTTTGAGGATGGACTCGAGATAAATCTTGTATGACAGTATGATCATGGAGAATGCAGCAAAAAGTGTCTCCTGAACTTATCTTTTGAAACTTATTCCGCATGCGGATTAGACTAAATATTTAGCCGAGAATAAATTTTGAAAGCTTCTTCTTCATTCAAAAACAAAGAAGACACTGAATTGAAAATCCATCGCAAAACTATTTCTATAAATACCATCAAGTGCATTCTAACCACAAATACACTTATATAACCCTTTACCCATTCCCCCACGAAAATATAACTATTATACCTACCTAAAACATTGAATAAGAAGTACAGGAAGGGGTGTTTATCCAAATAAGTGAAGCCGCTTTTTATTAGTGTGAGTTGTACAGATGCATATGTATTGGTAAAGGGTCGGAGTGCAGATATATTGTTCACTCAAGGGGCGCCAACAGAAATGTAACTGGTCTCGTGAGAAACTTCCGTATAAATGCTATTTTTCATCATGATTATATACGAATTTTAAACTGTTTTTTTCCTCAACTAAAAACAGACTGAAAATTGTTTTTAAATCATCAAGAGTAGCTGAAACATTGGCGGTCAATGATTGCATCGCTTTGTCATCACCAATAAGAGTGAGTTCGCCCCTGGAAAACGAGCTCGAAATTTGACAGATTATATAAAATTTTTGACAGTTTATATAAATTTGATTTTTTTTTACACCCCTTCCTGTACTTCTTATTCAATGACCTAAAATGGCAAAAATTCTCTTGAAAAAAAAACCGAATCTGCAACATACATAAGGGGGGTTCACATTGACCAACTTACCGGACAGACCGGTTGTCATTTGGCCTGATGGCCGAATTATATTTTTCGTTCACACTCATCAGACAATTTTCATCAAAACCCATTTTTCAGCTTATTTTTAATGTATCTTTTGTCTATTCTGCTCTCAAATTAAAGAGAATTGATTATCACTGTCTGCCGGACAGACATGTCGTTTAATTGACTAACATGTCCGTCCGACCACCAAAAAATCAAAATTTTTTGAAAACCATCCGGCAAACCGGACAGTCCGTCGGATGGGTGTTCACATTATCAAAACAGCATCAGATCAGACCAAATGGCGGCTGGTCTGTCCGGTAAGTTAGTCAATAGGGGGGTTCACATTGACCAACTTACCGGACAGACCAGCCGCCATTTGGTCTGATCTGATGCTGTTTTGATAATGTGAACACCCATCCGACAGCCTGTCCGGTTTGCCGGATGGTTTTCAAAAAATTTTGATTTTTTGGTGGTCGGACCGACATGTTAGTCAATTAAACGACATGTCTGTCCGGCAGACAGTGATAATCCATTCTCTCTTATTTGAGAGCAGAATAGGGTAAAGATATATTAAAAATAAGCTGAAAAATGGGTTTTGACGAAAATTGTCTGAAGAGTGTGAACGAAAAATATAATTCGGCCATCAGGCCAAATGACAACCGGTCTGTCCGGTAAGTTGGTCAATGTGAACCCCCCTAATGTGAACCCCCCTATATAAACAAAGGTAATGAAAAACAAAAGGACATATTTATATTATATATAACCCCGCACACAAGCGCGAGTGTAGTATTATAAACAATACAACCCAGAAATCAACCTAAATATGCAAATCAATCATTGGGCACGTTCAAACAGTTAACATAAAGCTATCGGATAGCTTTTTGTTGTTGTAAACAGTGTTAAAAATTAGGAAAGAAACGAACCATTTTCTGTCAAAAAATAATCTGAAGTTATCCGAGAATTTTTGGTATACCTCAGGTATTCGAGTGATCAGCTGATAAATATTTGGCTATTTTTTATTTTGATTTCTATTCGCGCGATTAATCCGCTTGAAAATAAAATAAATTTGCAAGAATTAAAGTTAAATCGATTGTGCAAGTACTATGCAACAGTAAAAAAACAGTAATTTGCTCAAAAGAAACAATTTCCTCTTCTCAATTTTGTCATATTTTTTTGTAGCTGCTTTGGCTAGCTATCTGGATAACTTTTCGTTCAAAGAGATATTCCAGATACGGGTATCCCAGATAGCCTATCCGATAGCTGTTTGAACGTGCCCATTGTGTACATGTCAAATGTCAATACACATTTTTACACACAAACAAGTGCATACTTACAAATGTACCCACATATCTAATCTTTTACCTATTCCCCGCACGAGCGATCTGAATATTACACCCCGCCTCCACAGGAGATATTTTTCTCTAACTCAATGTCTAACATCTACAACAGAACAATTTTTTTTTTCTTGGCTGGGCAAATTTTGTTCGGACAATTCATTTCATATGCTTCGTTCGCCAGAGGATGATGTATGATTTTTTGCGGACAAAATTTATTTTATATGGTCAATTTTGTATGAATACTTCTTTTTTTTTAATTTTTTTCAATTTGTACATGTACCCATTGCTTGGTCTGTTTTTTATTTGCCTTCCAAAAAATAAACAATTTATTTTTATAAAAATCAATTATAATACCTGTTAAATAAATTCAATATTATTAAATAAATTCAAAAAGTATAATACCATTTCATGAAATCTAATTCATTTCAACATAAAAGATGCAAAAATTCGCAAAACAAACAAAGTGCCTATCTACACAGTGATTTTTCAATCGATTGAAAAATCACATGCGGTGGCTACACACTGTTGTGGGCAATCACGTTCCACTTTTACATTTTCTAGGAACAAATGTCAACAAGAGGAAAAATTTAGCAATGGAACTGTACTGCCCTCAGAAAATTCAGTTCCCTTCGTGAGCATCTTCCCCCTTCACTCTTCATCCCTCTTGCCTACAAACTCACTGCTTAGGCGATTGAAAAATCACCGTGTAGCCAGGCACAAATATATTTTGTCGTCCGCTACTACGGAGACAACCTTCTTCATGAGAGGACAAAAAATAATGAAAAAACTGCAGTTCCAAAAGAAAAAAAACACATCTGTCAAATTCGATCCCTTCAAGCAAGAAAACGGAGTCCAGAAAAGACAGTTCGACCTCCGATCGAGAAAAGCGGGGTTGCACTCACACACTTGCAACTTTTTGTGTATGAACACAAAGTCTAAGAGAATCGTGGTGAAAACTGAGAAAAGGAAAAAAAAGTAGACAGACATAGCCAACAAGAGCAAAAGCGTCATTTTGTTATTTTTTGTTGAAGTGTTTAGTCGCGTCGTGTCTCGTGTCGTTGTTAATAAAATATAAGTGTAATTATAAACAATTATATCAAACTATTAACAATATGGAAACAAAAAAAGGTATGTTGTATATATCGCTCAAAGTGTTTGGATTAAAATTATGTGTTTCTGTTTGTGTTGTAGATGTAATCTCTAATGATGAAGAAAAAGGCAGAAGGTGAAACATGCGATTGGGCATCTAAAGAAACATCAACAACAGCAGCAACAACAAATAAAATAAAATGAAAAAAATGTATTCTATTTTATATTGTATATATTGTGAAAATTTGGTTTGCCAAAATTAAATAAAAAAAAAACAGTTTCAGTGTAAAAAAAAAAAATCTAGTTCTTTTTTTGGTCGCAAATGCGAAACGTCATCCCTTTTTTATTCCTCTTTCTGGTAGGTTTTCGCTGCTCCGACTCAGGTCCGCCTTCGGCTCCGTTTTCTCGGAATGGAGATTTTCACCACACCAATACATATGCAATCGACTTCGCGGTGATTATAATTTCCATACTAATTTGAGCCGCCTTCGGACCAGTTTCTGATCCGAAGTCGGACTCAGCTCCGTCTCAGGCGGAGCGGATTCGGACCGAGGTCGGACCTGTTTGCTTGAAGGGATGTTAGACAATCGTGTTCAGACAAAATCGAAGACACGGTTGTCTAACATTTAATCACAACAAGAAATGGCGAGCCTCCACAAGACATTTCTGTTAAGACACGTCAACATGACAAAAATTATCTCCTGTGGAGGCGGCATGGAATTTCGCTGCAAGGAATTTCGCTGACACAAAAAAAAAAACCAAAAATGTCATCTCTCACGCGCGAGTGCGATATTATAAACACGAAATGAATTGTTAGGAAAAACCCAAGAGTCAACAAGAGCAAAACAACCCTTTTTGAAAACCAAAGATAATGATCTTGCAAAAAATATCTACTATCTACCTACTCTCTGCAGCATCTTCATAATTTCATGAATGATTTCTGCCTGTCTGAGTGAGAAAATAGGAAACCAAAAAAAAAAAGTATTATGTAAACACAAAAAAAAAAAAAATATAACGACAAAATGAGAGCGCAAGAGCAAGTTTTTTTTCAATAAATAGAAAAAAACAGAAAGAAAGAGTTCATCAGCGCCAGCTTCCGCAGTGGCATTCTTTTGAACTAGGTTTGTATGTGTGCGTGATTAATGGAATTTTCAAAGTAAAAAAGCTAAAATAGACACTTTTTCAAAAATTTATATTAAAAATAGTGTGATCAAAAATATATATTTTTTTTGAACTTGATTTGAAATATAATGAAAAAAAAAAATAATAAAAATAAATTGTAGATGCTTTGACTGCCCCTTCCTCAAAAAACAGAATGCAAATATTGGTTAATTAAAATCAAATTTTTAGTGTGTAAATAAAAAAAATATTTTTTTTTGGCAAACTGGCTGCATGAAAAACTTTATTAACTTCTCATTAAAAAATACAAAAATATTTTAAAAAATAATCACGCTTTGCCCCATGACTAAAATGCTAAAAAAGTGCATTTTCACACTTTTCCTTCAAATTAACCGTTCAAACTTACTTCAAATTTTAGTAATTTTTTTGGATTCTCCTAATTCCACATTATTATTTTCTTTTTGTTTCATCTAAAAACACCAATAAATGGTAAAGTTATTCTAAGAAGAGTGAGTAAAAAAACATGAAATTACAACAAATTGACGAAGCTTTTTTTCTAATAAAAAAAAATCTGTTACGCCTACTGCATGAAGACACATTTGATCATTATAAAACAAAAACAAAAAAATAAAAACTTTATAAACAACGGTGCCCCCACCCAAAATTCTGATTCAATATCAATTTAAAGGAAAAAAAATCAATTTCGACTCTTATAAAAATTGCAAAAGAAATGTTTCTAAAATTACGTACGTTTCATAAGATTATCTTATAAACTGCAAGAGTTATACAACAATTAGTCAACCATGTTCCATTAAAATGCTATGGAAACCCCCCTTAACGCACACGCTATATCGCTAAGATGCGTATCCCATTCTCGTTGATCATTTTTAAGGTATGATCGGATAGCAGCTAACAACGAGCGGTTAACCCTTTCCGACGAATTGGATTGCGGTGAAAAAAAGCCGTTTTAAAATGTCTTATTCCATATTTGGTAATAAAATTTTGGAACTCTTTTCCGACAAATTGTTTTCCATTATCAGAATGGATTATGTTTGGAACTCCAATCATATTAAAAACGTCTTCCTTCAAAAATTTTATCACTTTCCACGAAGTTGCATTTCTTAACGCTTTTAATAACACAATTTTGGACAAATGATCTAATACAACGAAAACATACACATTTCCTATTTTTGACCTAGGATAAGGCCCTCGAAAGGACGATTACTACAATAAGACGTTACAATTGGAAGACGAGTTACTTGATTTGACGCTTTACATTGCTTACACACACTACAATTAGAAACATAGGCGCGAACATGCACAGTCATATTAGGCCAGTAAAAATATTGCTGGATCCGGTCTAAGGTTATAGCTATTCCACCATGAGCAGCCTTAGGGGGATCATGGGCCTTACTTATAATTTCTTCAGTCAGACCTGACGAAACCCAAAGAAGCCAAAAATGCTCTAGCATCTCTTCTTCACCTAACTTTTTGAAAGCTTTCTTATAAACGTATTTATGTTCAATTCTTAAGTCGGGAAGCTCGTCGGGGCGATTATATATTTCTTCTATAAGGTCTAAATATTCTTCAAACTGGAGTTCTACAGAGTCCAAGTCGATCAACGGGGCAACATCATCAAGAGCCAGAGAATCTACATGTACCCGAGAAAGAGTATCCGGTACTACGTGTTGGCTACCTTTACGGTGCTGTATATCGAAGACATAGGCTTGCAACGACAAACTCCACCTGGCAAGTTTCCCACTTAAGTCTTTCATACTCATCAGCCATTGAAGACTGGAGTGATCAGTAATGACAGTGAAGTCCATGCCTTACATACAGCCTGAATTTCTTCATAGCCATCACTGCGGCCATTTTCTGACTTTTGTTTAATTTTTGTGAAAATTACGCTATCGGGTATTCTTCTCGAAATCCGGCGCCATGATAAGCAAATCATCGAGGTACACAAAGACATGCTCCCTAAGTCGTGCAGGGATCACCTTGTCCATCAACTGGCTCAACCGTTGAGCAGCATTACAAAGCCCAAACGGCATAACAGTGAATTGGTACAAGGGTCTTCCCGGTACCGCAAAGGCAGTCTTTTCTCTACTCTGCTTCTCCAGCGGTATTTGCCAAAATGCCTCTTTCAAGTCTATACTACTCATGTAGATGGCATCTGGAAGTCGGCTTGTGAGTCCCTCGATATGAGGAAGAGGATTCGCATTCTTTTCGTCAGTGCGTTCATCTTACGAGAATTGAGGCAAAGTCGATTTTTTTCCCGGTTTCCGTAAGAGAACCACTGGCGAAAACCACGGACTTTAACTCTGCTCAATAACGCCGAGACTCAACAACCGATCCAATTCTTCGTATAGTATGGCTTGTATCGCTGGGACACAGGGTAGTGACGCTGTATCACAGGGAAAGCATCCCCTGTATCGATGATGTGCTCTATTAACGTCGTCTTTCCTAGACCGTCGCGTTGAAAACATAAAAATTGATCCCTTACTGCATCCACTCTGGCTGGCTTATAAGAACTTAACTGATGTGCATTGGGATCAGATGGTTATCATTCACCGAAAGGATACTTATAATATTTGGAGCTAACTGGAAAGCTTTCCAAAAATCTACGCCGAGGTAAATTTCCTGGTCTAAATTAGGAACCAGAAAGAAGGTAATTCTCTCTTCTCCTTCCTTATACTGTACGTTAAGCTCTACTTTCCCCACAATGGACTGACTTTTTCCGTCGGCTGTTTTGATTCCTGGTTGATATGGCCTTACTCGACAACTGAGGTCCTTGACCAGTTGCATACAGTTTTTGCCAAGTATGCTAACACTTGCTCCGCTGTCTAGCAAATCTAAAAATTCTTTAGACTCTATTTTGATTTTGGCATATGGTCTAGGATCTGACTCTAGATTTAAAACAGTCGACAAAATTTTAGTTTCGTTCTCTTTTCGGGCAATATATCGGGCCCTTGATTTTAAAATATTTTTCGGCGGGGTATACCTTTTACTATTAAAAATACGGTTTTTCGCTTATATTTATTTATAAGGACATGTAATGGTTTAATTTTTGAAAAGTTTCGTGTAATCTTATTATCTATGTTGTTTCTGTACATTCTTCTCTTTTTAAAATTGTAACTTTTTTCTCTCTTTCACAGGGAAACTCTTCTGCCTCTATCTCTTGTTGAGATTCCTTATTTTTGTTTTGGATTTCTTTATTTATTTGGGGTTCTGTTTTGGGATTGCATGCGATTCCCTCAGAGCCTTCGCGTCCCTCGCTCGGGTTTCCGAGTGGCATCGCGTACAGTTGGTTGTATAGTAACCTTCTAAACCGCAGTTGTAGCAATGAACAATTCGTCTTTCGGAGGGGCAGTTGAACCATGTATGGCCCACACATGATCGAGGCTTCCACACTCGAGTGTGGAAGCATCGACTTGCTTCCGAGGAGGATTTTTGGATCGAGCCTGACCGAGCTGGTAAGCCGCTAGTTGTTCCTCCGAAAACTGGTATTCTTCTTCATACTCCAGCTCATTCACACTAAACCTAGCTGGAGGCCTACCAGATGGCTTCGGTAGTTCCCGATCTTTCTTCGGAAACGCAGCTTCTGCTTCCTTGCAGACGTACCTCAGCTGATCAAGGGAAAAGATAGCTGGACTCAAGAGGCATCCTGTTTTATGATTTTAACCATTTCGACCTCTGGAATTGGCATGCGTAACTGATACCTCATATTATTAATTGCTACAAAGAACTCCTCGCTACTTTCGTAAGAATATTGTTTACGATCTAAAATATTTCTTACGATTTCTAGATCAGTCATCGGGTTCTTATATCGGCTTAGCAAAGCTACTTTTACGGTTGGCCAGTCTAATTCTTTATCTACTTGAACCAATCGTATGCCAGAACCAATCGTATGCTGGACCCGGGAGCAGTTGGTGGAAGTCTATCAGTAGATCCTTCCATGGAGATGTATATTGCTTCTGCTGCTTCTCTACTCTAAACACGAAGTCTTCGACTGTCAGGTGGTTTGACAGACCGTCGAACTTCCTTACATCCCACTTAGTCAGCTATTACATGAAGCCTCAAGAGGCGCGCCTCTTTTCAAACGTAATGAGCTCTAAAGAGAAAAAAGATGAAACAAAAAATTATCCGACCAGAGAGTCGTGGGTCGGAATTCTGAGACTCTTTTTTGACGTTTCTTTTTCCACTTTTTCTTTTTTTCAAAATTCCCTTTCATTTCTTTTTGCTTCTTGGTGCAATACAACTACACATTTTAAATCAAAAGAGAAATGTCAAATTTGAGTCCTGGACTCAAGAGGCATCGTGTTATAGTACGCGCCTCACAGAATGATTATCAAAAGAGAATAAGAAAAAAGAGTCAAGCCTCTTGAGGCTTCGTGTAATAGCTGACTTATCTAACCTTGTTGAAGCGCGATATCCAGAAGTCATATATGGACTTAAAACTGGAGGCGGATAAGGAAAAGGTGTATATGGTATATGGAGTTTGATAACTCCCAAAAACTGGAGGATTGGGCTGCGGATGAAATGGTATTTCCGAAGTCGCTGTCTGACCTGTATTTCATCTATCATGATGCCCTACTGGTACAAACGCAAACGTGGTGGACCTACGTGAACTGGATTTGGTATTGGTGGCTGCACTGTTGCGACAGGTGGTTGACTAGGTGTCGGAATACTGACTGGCGTAACTGGTATCGCCAGAGTTAACTTTTCCAGAAAACCACATAGTTGATTCTGGATACTTTCATTAATAGCTTTCTCCACATTAAGTTGTAACGTTTCCTGACAACTAGATATACTTCGTAATTTCAGATTGTATAAATGTTGTAACATTCTCAGGTATAACCTTCTTTTCTTTTGTTTTAGGCCATGAACCAATAAGAGTATCTAAGATACCTCTAGATCCTTCATTGGCATGGTTACCCTTTGCCCTATCATCAAATTCTGGACCTGGAGCTTGCCTAACCGTTTCGTCGACCCCTGCCCCACTAAGATCAGAAGATCACTATAAGTCGGGGTTGAGATTGAACTGGTGTTAATACTAGTATTCGGATCGTTTGTGTTTTGACCGACTGGATTAGTACCATTTGCATTTGGTACTATGGGAATTGAGACATTTGGGACTACACCGTTAGAACTGGTTATATTTCGAGATGCGGATCGGGTTTGTCTATCAGTTGGAGGTGGTGAGTGTACGACTCGGCGCCTAGCACCTGTGTTTGCATTTCTTGTCACCACTTGTCTCCACTTCTATTTCAGCATCTCTAATCATTCGATGGATACGTTCATTTTCTTCTTGGTTATCTTCGTGTGCCATTTTTCAAAATTCTAATCAACTTACTCAACAAAAACAACGAATATGCGAACGAAATTGAAAAATAAACTTATACAAAAGTATAAGTATATAAAACAAGTTATGAAAAACTATTTATAATACAGAAAGGAATTGTGTAACAAAAAAAAACTATCACTAAAACAAATTTCTAAATTATATGTTTTTGAAAAACTTAAAGTAATTTATTTTTAAAAAACTTAAATTTTACAAAAATTAATTAGAAATTATTTCTGAATTCTCAAATATCAGAATTTTATTTAATCAAAAATAGCTGAATTAGAAAATTAAGAAAAAAAAAACAATTGTAAACTTTAACTAAATAAATAAACAAAAAAATACTAAACTGAAAACCAAAGTTTTTCACTAAACAGAAAAATCTTAACTTTGAAGAATTTTCAAATAATTACTTAACTCCTAGTTTCAATACTGAAAATTTTAATTTTGTTTTTTTTTTTTCAAACAAAAAAACATAAATTTCAATAAGAACCAAATTAAGTACTTCTTAAATGAGGCTTAAAATTTCTATTATCAAAAAAAACTTAAACTATTTTGACACTGGTTTTGTGTATTACTGTCGTGCTTATACTAGCTCCTGTAATTTTAATTAATTTCTGTGTAATTATTGATTTGTTTCTTTGTGAAATAATATACTATTACTTTTAAATACTCATTAATTCGTATTATTGACTAATTTTTCTGTGTTAATTTGTGTTTTAGTTTTAATTACTAAAATAAAAATAGTGTATTCATTTATTTTAAGTAAGTAAACTTGCTACATAGTTCTATATTTCTAAAGCTTCCATTTAAGCTACATGTTAAATTCTCTTAAATTTCTTTTTTCTTTCTTTTTTTTTTATTTTCTTTTTATATACCTACCTAATGATTTAAAATTCCCCTCTTGACTATTAAAACGCGTTTCTTAAAGCTTTTCCCGTTTGTATACGCTATTTATTTTTTTTTTTGTGTTTTATTTCTCTCTTCAATAATTAAATTGTATTTAAATTACATACTACTAATTTCTTAAAATCCCCTTCTAGTTCTAAATTTGCATTCCTTATTATTGTCATCGTAGCTCAGAGTGTCTGTCGGTGTCTGTTACACCGAGTTTCTCAAGTTCAATTCCCAGGCCGATCTAAATTTTTTTTTTTATTGATTTTATTATTTTTTTTTATTTATTTATTTTATTTTAATATTTTTTCTCAAATTAATTAATATTTTCTGTAATAATAATGGATTGCGCAAACAAAAATTGTTCTGGTAATTCTAGTACAACTCCTGTTTATCCTTGTTATGGCCCTTGTGGTAAAATGTTCCATGCCAAATGTGTTGGTGCTACTAATGCATTCATAGATAAAATAAATGCGTCTGAGATATGTAGGTTTCTGGTATTGTGCCGATTGCAGGAAAATCTCCTTGTCAAATTTTAGTTTTAAAATGTCTGCCTTTAAAGTAGAAATCATTAAAATTTCCAAGAGTTTTGAGGAATTAAGCCATAATTTCACAAATCTAGTCAACTCTGTGAATAATTTGCCAGCTCCAAATATTTTATCTGAAAAATCCACCTCGACAGATGATTTGGAAGTACCGGAACTTCCTCTTTTAGACAAAAATTCTGAGATAGTTAACCCGCTCTCTGTTAATACGAAACCAAGTAAAAAACGTGGACGGGAAGGTGCAGCATCATCGATTAACATAGGCCCCGAACCCAAAAAATCAATTGTAAAAAATTTTAGAAATAATAGGTGTGTTTTTTATTACAACCGGTCTTAACTGGACAAAAAAAAACGCAGTCTGGGCTAAGCAATTTACATGTTAAATACAACATCAGGTTAAGCCCCGAGGCGTTTTTTTTTTGTCCAGTTAAGGCCGGTGGTAATAAAAAACACCTAATAATGGAAATAATATAAACCCTTAACCCGATTCCATAACAGTAAATAGTCCTCCTTTAGTTAATGCGACTGATAACATTGAAGTCTCAATTGTTACACCTCAAAGTTCAGTGGGTGCAACACCTTTAGAACCCATTCGTGACTCATTGAACACTAACGTTAAAAGTTTAGAAACTGTACCCAAACCTAAAACAGCATTTATCTCCCGTCTGCTAACTGTAACTACACCTCAAGACAAAGTTGAACACTTAATTGCTGCTAAAGTCATTCCGGACGCCTCATGCATCAAATGTTTGAAAATTAGTAAACCCTCTAACTTTGTATCATCCTTTAAAATAATTGCCCCAAGCCCAATTTTTGAGAACATATTATGTTTTAGTAACTGGCCACCTAATACATTGGTAAAAGAATTTACTACCCCGTCTAGGCAAAAAAATAAACGAAAGTCAAATATTAAAAACATTTCAAAAAACTTAGTAGGTTCTCCCTCTACTACCAAAACGTAAGAGGGCTTCGTGGCAAAACTACTCAAATCTTTAAAAACTCTCAAGCTTTACCATACGATGCTATCGCATTTACTGAAACCTTGCTTAATGCCACAATTTTGGACACTGAACTTTTCGACCAAGAGTTCTTAGTTTTCTGGAAAGATCGTCACGTAGGCGTTAAGAATCCTGTAGGTGGTGGAGTTCTTATCGCAGTTCGAAATCATTTTTGCACATCTCTTGGAATCAAAAAATCTATTAGTATTAACAGCTTACATCCCCCCAAAAAGTCCGACTTCTTCCTTTTCAGAGCTTTCCTTAGCACTTGATTTTGTTATTGACATTGCAGATCTCAATAGTACAATAATTCTGATAGGCGATTTTAACCTTCCTAACATTGACTGGGTGCCATCAGAAGACGAGTCCTACTTCGAAGCTTCTTTAACTTCACCTCAACTGGAGCTCCAGAATTTGGATAATATTATCTCTACAGACTTGCAGCAAGTCAGCTGTATTCAAAATTTTAAAAATCGATTACTCGATTTAGTCTTCTCATCTGACGCAGTTAATACAGTAGTGGTAGAATCTTCCTCTGCTATATCTAACATAGACCCTTACCATCCCCCACTTGACATATTTCTTGACTTAGGAGGTCATTTACTTGTAAATAGTAATTCTCAAGACAATTCATATGAATTTGACTTTAGGAGATCTAATTTTCATCAGTTATCTGATAAACTTAGTGCATCTGGTATTGTAAATATTCCAGTTTGAGTTTCGTGTGACATTGAAAACGCGGTGTCATATTCTTATAACGTTTTAAATAGTTGTAGAGCGGAGATAGTTCCTTTGAAAAGATTCAAATACACAAGCATATGCCATCCATGTATACCAAAGAACTTAAAATTCTCCGAAACAAAAGAAATAAAGCATGGAAAAATTATTTGAAAAATATGTCCCCGGAAAATCATGATTTATACATCTCTCTTTTTGATGAGTTTAAGACTCTCTCTAATAATGTTTATGCAGAATATCTTGAGTCGATGGAGATTTCTATCAAACAAGACCCTAAAAGTTTTTGGAAATTCGTCAATTCAAAAAAGAAGTCTGACGGCTATCCAGTCAACTTTAATTATAACAATAATATCTTAAAAAGTATTATTGAGATCTCAGACGCGTTTGCAAATAACTTTAGTCAATTTTTTATTGATACCCCCATCGATATAGATATAGATAACTTCCATTATTTACGTGATTACCCCCAAGTTACATTTAACAGTATTCCAGTTGAGCTCGATAAGATCTCACACTGTCTTTCACATCTTCATGATGATTGCTCTCTGGGACCTGATGGAATCCCTCCGATAGTTTTGAAAAACTGAGATCCGTTTTAGCTCTCCCTCTTCAACACATTTTCGTATTATCTCTTAAAACGGGTATATTTCCAAACATATGGAAAAGCGCATATATTACTCCTGTTTTTAAAAAGGGAGATAAAGCCCATATAACTAACTATAAGCCAATATCTAAACTTTCATGTATTCCAAAGCTTTTTGAGCAAGTTATTTGTGATAGTTTAACGTTCTACTGTAGAAATATTATTTGTAATCAACAACATGGTTTCATGCAAAAAAGATCAACGGTTACGAAGCTACTTTCATTTTTGCAAGTTGCTCCTCCGCTTTAGAAAGTGGACAGGAACTATTCTAAGGCTTTTGATCAACTTTCTCATGACATCATAAAGTTTAAATTAAAAATGTTTGGTTTTCCTATAAGTTTTATCACTTGGATTTCTTCTTACCTTAAAAATAGGTCATATCAGGTGAAATTCAGAGGGACCTTCTCAAAATCCTTCATTGCCAAATCGGGCGTCCCGCAAGGTAGTCACCTGGGACCTCTTCTTTTTATTTTAGCTATTAATGACGTACCGTTATGTTTACGTAAGAGTGAAATTCTTATTTTCGCAGATGATATGAAAATTTACAAAAGCATAAGCTCTGTGAATGACCGCATATCTTTGCAAGATGATCTTGATAGATTTGCTATTTGGTGTACAAAGAACGGTTTAAATCTCAACCCGACTAAGTGTCAGACGATGACCTTTTCAAAGAAAAAAACTCCTAGTTTGTATGATTATAAGATATCTCATCACACTTTACACCGTGTGCCTAACTTTAAAGACCTTGGTGTTAAGTTTAACTCCAACCTCGATTTCACAGAGCACAGCATATAAACCTGATTGTAAACAAGGCCAATTCTATGTAAGGTTTTGTCAAGCGTTGGTCGAAAGAGTTTAGGGACCCTTACGTTACATTAGCTCTTTACAACTGCTTAGTTCGCCCCACTTAGAATACGCATCTCAAGTTTGGACACCTTGTTACAGCATCCATATAGAATTAGAATCAGTCCAACGTAATTTTATTCGTTTTGCCTTAAAAGGCTTACCATGGGCGGACCCTTTTAACCTTCCTTCCTATGAGCATCGAATCAACATACCGCAGATCCAAACCTTGTCTCAAAGGAGAGTAAATAACTACCTTGTATTTATTCATCAACTTATAACGGGTGTAATTGGTGGCCCGGATCTGCTTAATTCTATTAATTTTAACTACCGGAGAGGTTATAACTTTCGTAGCTTAGATTTAATAAAATTACCCCGACACCGTACTAATTATGTATGCATGTGCCCTTAACTCGCATGTGTAAGCTTGTAAATTTGAATACTAATCTGTTTGATTTTAATATTAATAAAACTAGTCTGAAAAAAATACTTAAAACCAGTGTACCACGCTCATAAACTTTTAAGCTATTGCATAGATTTTAACGCAGGCCTGGCATAGGGAGCTAACCAAGAAATTTCGTAACGAAAAATTATTACACCCCACACATAAGAATTCGCTATACGTGTATGGTATGGTGTGTATGTATTTTATTATTTTCTTCTGATTCTTGTTCAACTTCCTTAAGTCAGATAGAGAGGGTTATATAAATTGTGTTAGACAACAAAGAGAGGAGTAAGGAAGAAGACCATAAATGCTGTGTCTGCAGAATAAATCGGAAGCAAAAAAATTATCTGTATTTTCTTTTCTTTTCTCTTCCCATTCTTCTGTTTCTTGTTCAACCTCTTGTGATTTGTGAACGAGAAGAGAAAAAGTATTCTTGTGTTTTCTTTTTTTTTTTTTTGTCTGGAGAAGTTTATGACATGAGATTGTGTGTATGCATGTTTTCAAATGTGACCTTGTTGTTGTATATGAATTGATAGGTAGATAAAAAAAAAACATAATCATTGGTTTTGTGTAGTGTAGGTAAATAAATAATTATAATTGTATAAGTCGATAAAAAATGCAATGCAATAGCTTTACCGCGGCAGTCCTCGAGTGACACAAGTCTTTTTTTTTTGTATTTATGTTTAATGTTTACTGATTCTTCCCAGCAAACGTAGAACTACAGAAAAACCGGCGAAATATGTACGTAAAAGAAGTACTTCTTTTCCACTGAAAAAAGATAGGAGCTCGGGAAAAAACTCAGTTATATACTTTCTGTATATAAGAATACGTGAAGCATCTATCTCTTTCTTGCATGCAAGATGAAATGAATTTCCCCTCCATTAAGAGTACAGACAAATGTACTTCAAAACTACATCAGCGAAGCACATCTGGAAGTGCTTCTGATGTACATTTTCCAGTACTTTTTTAGCTACAGAAAAACCACTAAAACTCCATATGGCTCCTTGAATCTAGAAGTACGTAATTAAGTGGTGAAATTTGTACGTAAGAGAAGTAGTTTGTTCCTAGTAAATCTAAACCTTTTGAAACTACAAATGAAATTACAGATAAACTCTGAAGTTAAAACTTTGGTTAGAGATTTAGATTTATTCATTCGAATTGTATATCAAAACATGAACGTCTTGTGTGACACTTTACTTCAGACTTCTATGAGGAATGTTGGCGTTGAATTTCTCTTAAATCTTACATCTACGTTAGGAATTTTGGAAATTCTTTATCACTAAACGAAGGAGAGTCGCTTCATACACACAACTGTTGAGGGGAACAAAATGCTTTCCTCGCAATGTATTTGTAATACGAACTTGCACATCTTGATTGCCACTCGAACAGACTGCATCCAATAGTGTGGCGAGCAAGGAGTCTCTGAAGGCTCCAGCCCATAGAATCCGTTGCGTCCGTTCCGTCAATCCATCCGTTGAAGTTGAATTTTCCCAGCAAACGCAGAACTACAGAAAAAACCGGTGAAATATGTACGTAAAAGAAGTACTTCTTTTCCACTGAAAAAAGATAGGAGCTCGGGAAAAAACTCAGTTATATACTTTCTGTATATAAGAATACGTGAAGCAGCTATATCTCTTTCTCGCATGCAAGATGAAATAAATTTCCCCTCCATTAAAAGTACAGAAAAATGTACTTCAAAAGTACATCAGCGAAGCACATCTGGAAGTGCTTCTGATGTACATTTGCCAGTACTTTTTTAGTTACAGAATAATCACTGAAACTTCGAATCTGGAAGTAGGTAATTATGTGGTGAAATTTGTACGTAAAAGGAGTAGTTAGTTCCTTGTGAATCTAAACCTTTTAAAATTACACATGAAATTACAAACAAACTCTGAAGTTGAAACTTTGGTTAGAGATTTAGATTTATTCAGTCGAATTATATAATATCAAAACATACGTCTTGTGTGACACTTTATTTAAGACCACTATGAGAAATGTTGGCGTTGAATTTCTCTAATATCATATCTATCCACACAACTGTTGAGGGGAACAAAATGCATGCCTCGCAATGCGTTTGTAATACGAACTGTGGCGAGCAAGGAGTCTCTGACGTCAT